>NC_084809.1:23238825-23533825 GCF_963583255.1 Pyrus communis | reverse complement strand
AAAAATATATATAGAATTTTTTACGTATTAGAGTTATAGATAACCAATGACCCAGTCAGTTCTCAATAATGAAACTTCTAAGAAGTATTCATGAACCTAGCATTATTGAATTTTCAACTGAAGACTATAAATATCATGATTTCAAGTCAACCCCACTAAAATTATACATGAATTTTCAATACCATACATACATATATATATATATATATGTATATAATATAATATAATATAATATAATATAATGTGTGGCCCTAAGATTATATATATATATATATATATATATATATATGTATGTATGGTATTGAAAATTGATGTATAATTTTAGTGGGGTTGACTTGAAATCATGATATTTATAGTCTTCAGTTGAAAATTCAATAATGCTAGGTTCATGAATACTTCTTAGACGTTTCATTATTGAGAACTGACTGGGTTATTGGTTATCTATAACTCTAATACGTCAAAAATTCTATATATATTTTTATTTTTATTGTATTTGATCTTATAAATAGTTAGGACAAACTAAAATACTACCTCTATATATGTATGGTATTGAAAATTCATGTATAATCTTAGTGGGGTTGCCATATATATATATATATATATATATATATAGACACACACACATACATACATACAGTTAAGCTGTATAATCTTGTAATTAATTTGCAACTCACTGAGAAACAATGGCTAGAACATACGTTGGTCCGGGTGGTGGCCATGCAGGAGGAGTAGATATCATGATGCCAGATCACAACTCGGGCGGGCTACTTTTGCTCTGCATGATTCTCATGTCCCTCTCACTTGTATCAATGGTCATATTTGCTTGTGGTGATAGATCAAACGGAAGTCCAGGACGTCCAGGACGTCCAGGCGGCGGTTGTGGAGGTGGAGGCGGCGGCGGTTGTGGAGGTGGAGGCGGCGGCGGTTGTGGAGGTGTAGGCGGCGGCGGTTGTGGAGGTGGAGGCGGCGGCGGTTGTGGAGGTGGAGGTGGAGGCTGTTAAAAAAGAGAGTAGGCAGGTCAAATTTATGTTTTCAGAAAAATGAAACAGTAAGAATTTAAGCAAAATATATCATTCTTATTGTTGTTATGTTCTTGTTGTGTTTTTAATCAATAAGATGCTTTATTCAAGAATTTAAATATGAAATCATACAAATAGCAATTTGAAACAAAGGTAAATCAGGATTAAATAACAAAATGGGGATATAGATTTTAAAGAAAAAATATCAACTTTAACAAAAAATTATCAAGCCCAATTCATTTTGTTTGGATTAAGCCATATTTGTCGGCCGAGCACACCTAGCTCATTCGCGAGAAAAGGTAACCGGAATTTTGCGAGAGCATTTTTTTTCTTGTCGGAATATTTTTCCAATCACAGAACTGTTTTTAGGGATTTGACTCTCTAAATTAATAGAGTGTCATGCTTCGATCCCGAAATACATCTAGAATCGGCACGTGACGTCAGAAAGTACTTGCGAAACTATCATGTCTTGCTTCCGAGACATGACCAAAAGCAACCTAACGAGTCAATAATATTGTAACTTTTCTTTTATCACATGACTGCATCTAACCTTCATGGACTGCCTATGTAACCAAAAACAGGATCAAGCCATTCATAATTTACTCTTTTGTTGAATTCCAACATTTCTCGGAGTACTTCCTAGCATAAAATCATATAGCTTCTAGTCTCAAAGGAGCACAACAAGCATGATACACTAGATTTCAAACTACATAACAAAAATATATGACCACTAGAATTGTTATTTCGTTGATCACATATATCACAACGTTTTCTAACACAATTCCACAATCCATAGCATGTAACTTTCCTATGAACAAATGATGCACAATATTTAACTTTAACCACATTGATCAACTAATCCAATCAAAATAAAAATCATTCATAATCCAACTTCATAAATTTATATATAAACTAGCTAGAAATCCCTAAGTAATCACACATACATCCAACGTCCCTTCAAAATCAATTCACAAAAAGTATCAAATCTTTCGTTCATAACTTACTGAAAACTAGGGTTGGAGCAACATAGTTTAGCCGAAGCCTACTGCTCATATATTTTCGCATTCTAAACTGACTTAAAGAACCGTAAAGATTTCTAGGGATCAAGTTCCAAACCAACTCAATAGAACCGAAACATAATAGGATTTTGAACTACTCAGCGGAATTGATTAGGGAAAGAATTTCGAACGACTCAATGACCATCGAAGATATGGTTCTGGACCACTCAACGGAATCAATCCGGAAGGGATTCTGAACCACTCAACAAAATTCAACAAAGATATGGTTCCAGACCACTCAACGGAACCGATTAGGGAAATGGATTATGGACCCTCAACGAAATCCAACTTTATGCAGAACGATATGAATCCATCCAATAGCATGGTCCCTCAATGCGGATTAACTAGGCGGAGTCACCCCTAAAATGTGTATGGTTCCCCAGTGCAGATTAAACAGGAGAAATCATAGGTAAGCCAATAGTGTGGTCCCCAATGCGTATTAACCAGGCATATGATCCCCCAATGCTGATTAACCAAGCAGAACCATAGGCATGCCCCTAATAGTGTGGTCCCCCAATGTGGATTAACAGGCGGAACCACCAATGGAAGTGATATAACAAGGTAAGCAATGACTTGCCAATGTGGATTAACCAGACGAAGTCACCCTTAGAATGAGTATGGTCCCCTAATGCGGATTAACTAGGCAGAATCATCCATGTACCACACTACTACATGGTGCAGTCGCATCATCCCACATCATAGCTAATACATTAATTCGACATGAACCACAATTGTAAACATGCACACACTATCGATTCAACATGACAAACAAATACCTAATCACATAGACGTACAAGTTTTACGAAATAATTCTAATATGGTCCTCAGCTAATCACTTCATGCTCATTGCACATTATCATTCTTGTCATCTAGAAGTTCAATACACACGTATATTCTGATAAGTGCCACTTGCACGCAAATCGAGATACACATCCTCTAGGATGGCCCACTAATCTCATTAGATCTTTAAAATGCTAATTATATTACCTAAGACCAAATCGAGATTTTTGACCGAAAGTTGACCCTTGGTCAATGTGGTCAACGAAAAAGTCAACAACCCTTTGTACTACAATCCGAAAAATTCGTACGTCAGATTTTCGATCTGTAAGTTTATACGACCCTTAAATAATAAATGCAATAACACACTAAAAATTGGTGATGATTCAACAGTTAGATCTTTGTTTACTACAAACGTCAAGTGGCGAACCTTAACAAGACTAAGCTCAAATGACGGAATTTCATCAAATGGATATCAAAAATGGAATTAGAGTATCGAATTTACCCAAGAAGGGCCGAGTGGTTTCTTGGCCCATGCGCCGCTGCATGCGGTTGCTGGCGGCCACAACTCGCCGGAAATTTCATTAAATGCCAAAATGGCTCAATTATACCAAAATGAAGATCGTGAGAAGATGAGTAATATTTATACCTTTGTCGGGGTCCAATTCTGCCGAAAAATGCTTGAAACCTGTGAGAGATGGCTGAAAACCCTAGATATGGGTGACTTGAACTTTTTGTCAAGACAAGATTGCGCTCATTAAGTTAGCACGCTCTCAAATACTTTCACGCATAACTCAACATTCTTGAAGATCCAAGCAACTGACTACGACTGCTTAAGACTCCCTTGGTTGTGAAGTGAAAAAATCAAAAACATTAAAGATATGATTAATTAGGAGTGGTTCGGTATGGGATACCGAACCAAAAACTATATACCAAATACCGAACTGAAAAAGTTCGGGATGAGATTTCAGGAACCGAAACCGATCCGAAATTTCGCCTTTCCAGAATTTCGGTATTCCCGAATGTTTTCGGTTTTTCGGTATGGTTCAGGACGCAGCTAACACCAGCAATCTCCAGTGGCTTCTTCACGAGCCTCCTCCTGAGAGATCTTAATACCAGTCTCCTCTGCCGCCTCCACCATTCTCAGAAAGCAACGACACGGCGGCTACTCTGAATCCACCTAGCTCTCAACCCCACACCCACTCCTCTCCACAATCACATCTTGTCATGCCATTTCTGCACAAATCCTTCAAAACCCACATGCAAAAATTCAATCTTTTTCTTCGAGCACGGCGGCGACTCCGAGTCCACCTCGCTCCCAACCCCACACGGCCAAACTCCTCTCCACAATCACATCTTCTTATGCCATTTCTGTACAAATCCTTCAAAACCCACATGCAAAAATCCAATCTTTTTTTCTAGAGCTTCAGTGATCATCAAATAGAATTATTTGTTGCGGGTTATGAATTGTGCCTGTGCAGCGCTAAGGATTCATAACCCAGAGACGAGAGAGATTCAAAGAGGATAGAGAGAGAAATGGGTCGAGGCCAGAGACGAGAGACCTTCTTCCTATCTCTGCTTCCCAACACGAAGACTGCGTCTCTCTCTCTCCCTCAAGAATCAAGATTCAAAACCAAAACAAAAGCTTTGTCCTTTTAGTTTCCTAAAAAGCTTTGTGCTTTTCTCCCAAACCGACAAGGCATCACCATCACATGCCTCTTCCATATTATTTTATTTTTGTGCCTTTGCTAGTGGAACCAAGAGGCTCTGCCTTTTATTTTATTTTTTCATTCTTCTTTGCAGATCGCGCTGGAAAGTAGGAACCAAAAGCAGCAAAAGAAGATATCGGGACTTCAGGAATACCGAAGAAATGAAATTCCTAAAATCTGGAAACCAATCTTATACCGAATATTTCGGTATTTTTTGGTATGGAATTACCAAAGGGGTAGTTTTGGTTTGGGATTTTTCGGTTTGGGTTTGAGATTTTCGGGAATTTTTTCCAGCCCTATGATTAATTACTAAATCATATCTTTATTAAATTCTCAATTGAAGATCAACTCCATGAAGTAAGGAATTCCTATCACAATAAACTATAGATACTTCCATCAATATCCCAAGATATTATCTTCTAATTAATATCTCGGAAATATTCTTTCCTCATTCATGCAACGGATGACATAACTTAGCCAATCAGATGCAACCATGTGTACAACATACCCTAGCCTTATGGTCGGCCATTCCTCTTATAAATACCTATATCTCTACCAAATTTTGGTAAGCTTTTGTTACGCATACAAATCCTAAACACCCAATCTTTTTAGAAACACTAACTTGGGCATCGAAAATTCATTGACCAAAAACCGGCCCCCCCCCCCCCCCCCCACCTTGTGGCCACATAAAGGTTTGGTCTTAGATCAAAGGTGTTAATTGTTTTGTAAGTACAAGTTCATCAAGACTGAAGACATCGGATTTTTTCTACCAAACCTCTCAACTTTACCTTGTTAATCTCGTTTTGTTTTAAACACCTATTTACAACCCATGGGCTTCATATGAGCAGTAGATTCCACCCAAGTCCCAACCTTATTTTAAGCCATTGACTTGAATTCATCTTCCATTGCAGCTTGCCAAAGAGTAGCCTGTGAACTTTCCATTGCTGCTTTATGTATTGGAATCATCATCACCACGTATATCATATTCAACTTCCTGCAAGTACACCAAGTAGTCATCTGATATAGCAGACATTTTAGGTCTTGCAGATTTCCTTGTTTTCCTTTGTGCCACACTTTGAACAACTGGTGTGGGATTAGTGGGTGCCACGGCTTGTGTTTGAACAATATTTTCTTCTTGTTCAGTAGCTTTCAAATTGTCTCGGTAAACTGTAACTCGCTCCACACGTGAATCAGTTGACTGATCTTGTGACTATAAAGGCAAACCTTGCAAAGAATCACTAACCAACACTGGCTTCAAGATCATATGGGACCTTACCTGTTTATAATTTTTTGTCTCCGACTTTGATGTCAATTTTTCATTTCTTCGAAAATAATATAGTATAATAGTCGCTTAGGAGTAGGGATGGCGATAGTTTTAGATTGGGCAAGGAAATGTCATATCCATCCATAACCACGAAAATTAATCAAATTCATAACTGCAAATTAACCATCGGGGATTATACCCACCGGGTGATGGATTCCTCATCATTAACGGTTATATCCATCTTTGTCAATACAAAAAATATATTTGTTCAATTGGTGCACTATAATTTAGTGGATACTAATGTCATTATTAAATATCCATGTCCAATCATAAAAAATATAACAATTTCTTTTGAAGTTGTTCATGATAAGCCAAATATGATATGCCAATTTCTTTTGGAGTTGTTCATGATAAGCCAAATATCATAAAACATTGATGATGTTGGCTGATCTTGTTATCTCCCATAAACATCATTGAATTCTCATCGATTTTGATTCAAGCTTTTGACCTTTCCCACACAATGCAACTTTTGTATTCTCGAGTTAATGAGCTTTTTAAAGTGTTAATAACAGTTCTCTTATATTATATAAAATTATATTATGCATTGTACATACTATTCAGGTTGGATTCGGATCAAGGACCCTTATAAGCATATCCAAAATCATAACTGAATAACATTCACATATTTTCCCCATATCCAAAATATGCTCGAATTTTCATACTCAAATCCGTTTCATTTGGACGATTATCCACGATTACTGAACCTAACGGTTTGAATTGCCATCCCTACTTAGGAGTCTAGTGAAATTTCTCCAGTTATAAAGGGCATTAGGTTGCAATTTCGTGAATGATGAATTTGATTCCAGCAAAGATCAAGCCGCCCTAGCCTCAATGATTCAAAGAGGAGCGCCCCACAGAAGCCAACCCATGATTTCATTTTTGCACAGCTTGCATTAACAACTCTTCCAGTTCAATGGGAAGTCAGTAAATCGGACTACAAGGGTGTATTTATTATGTACAAGTCAAATGCGCAACTTACAGAACCCAAAATTATTGCCACTCTTGTTCCCCTCAATGGTTCCTATCTCGACAAAAAAGAAGCAAATTTGACAGAAATGTATGAACAAGAATTCTCACGTTCTAATGACAGGGCCCTTGTACAGCCCTCGGCGAATCACAAAGTTTTCGGGAGGTTGAAACTCTTCTAACCAAGTCACTTGAGGCTCTATAACTCCATCAAGCTCAAGATCGCCTTCATTGCAAACAACAAACAAAAAATACTTATCAATATCAGCAACCTCGACAAAAATGTACTTGCCTGTTACCAGATATCCTTAACTCAAAACCAGAAACTCTATCATCTCAACAACGTAGACGAATTTCATTACCAGGCAGATCTTTTCTTGAGGACTTCCGGTAGTAACTGCAGTGCCGTCCATCTTCAGACGAGTACGGCGGAGCTAGGATGTCAAATATGGCGCAGGGAGTTATAGCTCTAAAACTATGGATATTGCCTCCTGTTGTCGGATAAAGAACTGTTGGCGGACAAGGCGCGGTCATGTCAGTATCTTTGACCAGCTTTGCAGGTCTTGCTGCAAAAACTCTCAGTTTTTAGTTAAAAGAAACTAGAAAAATTAATGAAATCATAATAACCAGCTTCCCACAATGTAAGCTAACAGTTGTACCTAGGGTTGGGTGGTACCCCAGACTTTCAAATTATGATAGAAAGATTGAAATGAAAAACAAAAAAAATTAAAAAGACTTCACGTGAGCCTCGTCATCTCATGTAAAAATCTCTAACCGCATTAAGCAATAACCTCTTAAATCCCATCCTCCTGACAGGCACACAACATTGGCCAATAGGGATGAAACAATAAACCCAACTAGTAATTTCTTATTTCAAAAGTTACATTCAAAATTTCCAGTTTTATGGCCTTTTTGATAACCATTTCATTTTTACTTCGTAGTTCACTTATTGGTTAGAAATAAAGAGAAACACAAGGAAGAAAAGAGGGATGAATAAGGATAGTGGAAGGGTGGTGGGAAGGATGTGGAAAAAATGGACGTGTAATGGCGTAGAACATGAAAACTAAAATCTAAAAACTGAAAACAATTTTATACAGGTTTTCACTTTTTAGTTTTTGGATTTCGCTTTGTATGCCATCCCATGTGCATTTATCCCCCCTCCCTCCCACCACACTCTCCGCATTCTTGGTTCCTCTGTCCTTCCATCTACTTTCTCTCTATCTCTAGCAAGAAAATGGAACTAAACTAAAAATGAACTAATCAAACAGGCCCTTACCTTAATCTTAAGGCTTTAAATCTTTGAAAGTTTTTATGTTTGCATAAATGACAGAGCAAAATACAATATCTATGTAAATTACAGAAGAATTTAATCAAACACCGTAAGGGATAATTTTCCAGAATATGAATAGATCAGGAACTAACCATGTCGTTAATCCCTCAACATTTCTTAGGTGAGATCTGTATTCTAAACAATTAAATCATAAAAAAAAAAAAAAAAAAAAAAAAAAAAACAAACATTATCATCCAACACCAAGCTGACCAGTCATATCTCCCCGGTTAACAATATGACACATCCCCCTAACTCACAATCACAAAGGAATCAATTTGAACATTCCCAAACAACACAGATGTTGAAATAGGGAAGAGAAAGTAAAGCAGCAAACTCATTCATACCTTTCTGTAATAGCATTTGAAACAGTCAAAGCTAACTAATGGAAATCAAATCGCTAAACTTTGGAGTCATTTCATCATAACGAAAAAATGGACCGCCTGCACGTGTTTTCCAACCCCTCTTAATGCAAACCGTGACATGTCTAGGTTACAGATAGTATACACTATGAAAAGTCCATCATTATCTGCATGATGAGACTAGGTCAATATCAAGCTGGGGGGGAATGTGTAATTTCCTGAACTTGAAAAATGTAATATTTTGTGTCCCTCTTTTACTACCTAAAGAATAATAAGGATAAAATATGGATAATCTAACAAAAATAAAGACTCCTTGCCTCTCCTCTAGGCTCCTCTAAGATCCTCTAGGCTCTATGCCATACAGAAACAGTTTGGCTAGTTGGCGAAAATCAAATACCAGATTAGTGGGAAATTAAAAGATAAAAAGATCCCATAGTTATCGACAGAAGAGATCAGAGGCACAAACAACCAGTTTCTTGTAACGACACTCTTACTAAAACTACATATAGTAGGCATTCAAATCTAAGCAACAAAGAAAAACTGCAAGCTGCTGGTGTTTACAAGCTGTCTTCTCAGCTGCTTGTTTCCATGGCATGTTTATTTGTATATTTATGTTCAAATAATTAGGATCTTAAATATACTCATCATGATTCATATGTCAATATATTAGTATCAAGATATGAAACTGATCCCCGCACAATCAACCAACAAAAACAGTTAAAAGAATACCTAAATGTGGAAGCATACAACAGGCTAGATATAAACACTCACAAACAGGATGCTGTTGATTTTTTGAAAGCATGAAAATGAGGTATTAGGTAAAGGAAACGGTACATTAACTAACATTGTACAGTAGATGAGAAATACTGTGGAAATCACACCTTCTGATGGATCCGCAGGGCCAGGAAAATCAACCCAGTCATATGAATTAACACGTATTGTACCATATATAAGCTTGCTCAACACAGTCATTCCAGGATGATTATGAAGGGGTATGATAGAGGAAGGCGGCATGCAAAAAATTCCTATCTGCCAAAAGTATAAGCAATTATTCAATACCAGTAAATCAGTTTCGTAGTCTATTTTCTTTTGATACTTGGATCTCCAATTCTAAATTTCTATGTGAACACTGACTATGCCGGACTTATGATATTATCTTAAAACTCTAACATTGGTTGAAGAGATTTATAAAAATGGACTTGCAGTTAATAATAAGCTTGTTTTTCCTTAAAAATATGACCAAAAAAGCTTATTTTTGTTAGGAGAATGTACAATACTAAGTGCAAAGTATTTGAAACAACTAAAATTAACATAAAATTATGAATTATAAACAATAAATCATTTGAAATCCATGCATATCTATTTCATCCCACAGAAATACAAACTTTTATGCATTCGTTATAATTATTCTCATGAAGTTTAACTCTAAATGAACTACAATTTCTAAATTTGAAATCTCACAATCGAAACGGAACCCAAACAATTTATAATCAATAACTGATGACTTGCAGTCCTGTACTCACAGAAAAGCTATTACACTCATGCAAATGCAGGTATTTGATTGGTGGCAGTGACTGCTGATTCCCATTACGCTCAGGCATAGCACCTGACCAATTACGCACCACTTGTGCCTCCTGTTCGAGACCTACATCTGCAGGCTTAATTTTCTCTGAAATAAAAACATCATACAGGGTTAAAAATTGATAAAATAGAATGAATGCGGGGTTCACAATAAGATTTCACACTACTCTGTGCGGTTAGAAAAAAAAATGAGGTGCCTCAGAAATATAGGTTTCTATAACATGAGAAAATGGTAGGCTTATGACAAGCTTGCCATATGAGATTCCTGAGCCATGGTTACACTAGACTCATTAAGGCTCATGCAGAAACCTTTCCAACTTGTGAAGAAGCTAGAGACAGTATCAAAGATGAACCTAAGGAATAAACTATTGTACTTAGGTGTCTGAAAATATCCAACACTAGTTAAAAATTTGTCTTAAGCTCTTACAGTAATCAAAGCATTTATCTCTAGTAAAAGGTAACCCTTCATCACCAGGGAAACATGTTACTTATAAAAGAGATTTTGCGGTACTAATGGCTCAAGATTTCCACATAGGCATAAAAAATTTAATGCCTCAGTGGGCTGGTTAAATGAGTTGGGGCCGCTGATGGCCAATAAGCTTCATCACCTTTTGGAAGGGGAAGGCCAACACATTTTACAGAGGGCCAAGGTCAAGCCCAACCCCTGACAAAGGAGGAAATGTGCTATGTACATAAAATCAGACCATACCCGACCTATCACGTTTTAATTTAAAATTAATCATCAATAACTATTTATCTACACTACTATTAAGAAAATCCCGTCGATTTTAATGTAAAAAATGTCGACAAAACCTTTTACATAGTAATTAAACTCCATGTTCTACCAACCATTTAATCCCCAGAGTCCACTTTTTCTCTCCTTATTGCAACTTCCGAACGCTGCACACGCAGGGCATGTTTGAGAATTAAATGGTTTGTATTAAACTAACTTATCTTAGTATGAGAACTGGATGACTTTTTTGGAGTGTGATTGACAGGTCCCATAAATAAAATTATCTTAAATTTATAGTAATATGATAAGGTTGGACTGTGGCAGCCAGCCCAAGCCCAACAGCAGTACAAACTGGTCAAGTGAGGCCTTCAGGCCAGGGGACATTACAAGCCTGGCCACTGGTCCCACATTTATTAGAAAACAATAAACAATAGAGTTGAGATCATTTTTCCATTTGAAGTGGTCTACTTAGTATGTTTTAGAGGCATAAAGCCAAGTCAAGAACGGCATATGAAACTCACAAAGATGAACTCAAGCCTAAAAGTAGAGCAATATACATTTAAGTATTTAAACCACCACTTATGTATGACGTAAGGCTATCTCCAATCTAAAAAAGGCAACAGTTAAAAGTTAAAGCCATATTTTACTCCAAATAAGGTGGTGCAAGATACAATATCTTCAATGCATACGGAGTAAAACTTGGCATTTAACTTTGAAATATTATACATTAGAGAGGGAATAGTCAGTTTTAGAGTTATCTGTATCTTGCAAAAGTGGGGCTTCCACTGTTAATTCTAGAGTTATATTCAAAGTCAAATATGACTTTCATATAGCACCAAAGGCATACATAACCCCAAAATTTCTGGTACATTAGAGAGGAATTGGATCAAATCTAGAGCCAAACATAACTTTTGAGCCATAATTTTCCGCATTGCGTCTAATCAGACAAAAGTGCTAAAAAAAGAGCTTCAAGTTGTTAAAAATTCCTAGTTACAATTACATATTACCAATCAAACTCGCAAGAAGACAAATTGGTGATAGTGTTCCAACAAATTACTAACTAGGTTTCCATCTTGGTAGCAAGAGCATCCCACCTTGAAAGCATTCATATAGCATGGACAGTGGACATGTTAAGATAAGGATTTAGGGTGGAAATACATCATACAGATTATGGTCAGGCCATTAAGCATGAACTCAATGATATAGGATACACAAATTTGAGATAAGACCTGTACAATTAAGGAGTTTAACAAATACATGGGCAAGTTTCAAAATGAATTGCAACATGAACCTATATGATCACACATAAATACATGCATCAACCCGAACAAACAAACAATTTTGGTAGTTTGGCAGCTCATAGGTCCTATTTTCTTAACTAACCAATTACAGCTTCAAGTTAGCGGGGCACAAGGAAACATATACATAGAAATAGAGGGAGGCAACATGGTAACAAATGGGCCTTTATGTTCTTTCAACTCATCAGTTTGGTCCTTTATGTTCCAAACTCATCAATTTTGTCCTTCTTCTGTTGACTTGGTCATCAATTTCGTCCTTACCGTTAGATTCCTTTAAAATCTGTTAATGGGCTGACCCTGTGCCAAGTGGATTATATAAAAAAACAACATTTTCAAAAGGATTTAAAGTTTCAAAAACCATAAAGAAAAGGGAGGTAACATGACAACAAATGGTCCCTCATGTTTTGCCAACTCATCAGTTTGGTCCCTTATGTTCCAAATTCATCAATTTCGTCCCTCATCTGTCCACGTGATCATCAATTTTGTCCTTACCGTTAGATTCCGTTAAAATATGTTAATGGGCTGACACTGTGCCATGTGGATTATATAGAAAAACAACATTTCCAAAACGATTTAAAGTTTCAAAACCATAAAGAAAAGGAAAATTAAAAATAAAAAAACTGAATAAAAAGTAAAAACCAAACCCAGCCACCACCATCTTTCCCGACCTCACATCTCCAAAACCCTACACGATATCTGCTGCATCCACCAAAACCAAAACTGTTGAAGGATTGAGGAACCGATATATGTAAACAAATTTGTTTGATTATAGTTTTCCACTACTCATTCAATCTATTTCTCACTGAAGGATACATTTGACTTCAACTACACTTGTATGCGAAAAGAAATTCACTATCTGCTGCACCCTATGAATAAATTTCCATTCAACAAAAGAATGAATAGACACGTAACAATTGTGGATGTTCTTTAAAATTATAAAAAATAAAAAATAAAAAAAAATATATATTTGCATAAAGAATCATGGAAGATCAGAAACCTTTAAATTGTTCCAGAGGAAGTGAACTAGTGATAATGATTATATGTTAAATATGGATGTGCTATATGAGAGACCTGGATTCCTTATACCAGATAATTTAACCATAGATTACTGACCTATTGGACATTCCTCTTGAAGATATATTCAACATCAAGTTAAAACAATTTCAGATTCTAATCAAAGAAAATCAATCAACTGCAAGCGACAAGAAAATGCAAATCAACTCATGAAGTCAACAAGGAATGGGTATATCTGACGAACGGATGATCCAATTTACTAAACTCCACGAATGCGTTAACAGAAGCATCTTGACATAGTGCTAAAAAGAGAAGTTGCCTGATAGTATAGCAAATTTGAAAAGCTTGCCTAAAGTATATATATTTACTTCAATGAGTTCTCATTATAGGATTAGCTTGATTAGGTTCTAAATATAATTTTAAAACAGGTTATAAGGTTCTTTTTTCTATTGGGAATTAGGAGTATGTAATGAACTTCACAAGGAGAGCAACCAGGTCATTCTGAAAAGTTCATATGTATAGTATTGTCCCTGTCAGGTGGAAGGAGTGTATGCAGCAGGTTGAGGAATCGAACTAACTTATAGATCAAATCTTTTAATTAAGTTCGCAGCATATATGTTCTAAAGTGCTTTCATTCTTTTTCCCCATTAGCTTCTGAGTGTGAACTTTGGATTAGTTTAACAAACTATAAATCCCAGGTTTTTTACATTTTCTAGATGTTTAGCTACTGATTCATGTGTTTTAAGGGTATTGCTGATTTGTAGTCTTCGGTTTCTTAGATTAGCAAGTTAACTAAACTCAGCGACAACTCCTTTCCACTTTATAACTTAGTGGGGAGCACTTCAATTGGGCGGTAGAATAGAAACTCCAAAACTGTCCCGGAAACCCGGCATATTTGTTTCTTTGAGGTTCTCAAATCAATATTTCTGGCTGAAAACAAACAATTCGCTTTAAAACAGCATTGCTGTCTGTCTCAAACATTCCAACTAGGCATGGCATATAATTAGCACAGCACAATAAGAAGCAGCAAAAGAGAAGCACAACTAAAAAAATGTTCGGTTGATATATCAGGATATTAAAGGACCACTTCTCCATACCTAGTTTGAGGCGAACTCTTTCAAGGGCTTCTTCTGACATAGCTCCAGTCGGCGTAAATGATGATTTGCAAACATTATACAGTCTCTGAATATAATATGGCATGATGCAAAGACGGTACCAACTTAACTGAACGGACTAGAGCCACAAAATCGTTAAGCCGATAACGTCTTCGCAAGGAAACTTATTGATTGCAATCCCAATTCAAATCCCAATTGGGAAAAACCTTGTTGCCTTTAAATCAGCATATCAAAACTCTCATTTTGCAACCAGAGAAGCAATAATGAAACTCCATAGCAGTAGTTCGATTCCGTCTCAGCTAATCCTATCTATGAGCACCTACCCAACAACAAAAACAATACATATGAAGCAAGTGTTAGTCAAATTGAATGTTTTGATCAATTCTAAGCAACCCAACAAATGGGCAAAGTGAAAAAAAAAATACAAAATTCATGCATATACAAGTAAGACCCATTTCTCAACTAATTTGAAAGTGAATAACATGAAAATTTATCAAATGAAATCAGAGAAGTCACGATTTAGGATAATCTAAAAAGATTAAGAATCCATGTTGGATCCAACCCTTAAAAGCCATAACTGAGATCTAAAAGGGAGGAGAGAGATATGGATTGAAGGTACGGTACCTGAATTGGGAGAGCGAAATTGCGGAAAACGTGAAAGGTGGACGATGAGGGAGGGAGGGAGGGATGGCTTCTGTAGCACTAGCGTAAACGAAGAAGACGAGGAAGAAGCCGAAAGAAGATCTTCGCCGACGTCATCACCTTTTACGGCCCTTTTGGGGTTCCGTGTGTCTCTCTCTCTTTTACCAATTTAGCCTCCATCTGCCAAATATTCACAAAACCACCCTCCCATGTTCTTTTTTCTTTAGTGGTACACTGGTACTAGCTTCTTGTTTTTTTTTTTTTTTCCCGAGGAAAGCAAAAATGCATTAAGAGAGGGAAAAACCCAGGAACAACCAAAAACCCTAAAGTCAAACAACAAGGCGTCAGAAGCAACTGAGGGAGTACAGCCCACCCAAATACAAAGATTCTCTAAGCCATGCCCATAAGAAGTAATGGCATCTGCAACAAAATTAGCTTCCCTATAAATATGATTCCAAAAAATGGACTCGAAAAAAAAAGACCAGTCATTTGATATCTTCAATGATAGCTCTAATACGCCACGGAATGCTACACTTTCCCAAGATGGCCTCAATGACAATCTTAGAGTCCCCTTCAATCTTGATCTTCTTTAAATTCCTAGACTTTGCCAATTGAAGAGCATCTCTAGCAGCTAAAAGCCTTGGCAACAGTAATTGTGTTCTACCCCAACTTCCTTGCCCTAGCCAGAAGAGGATGCCCATGATGGTTTCTAATGATGAATCCTACAGTAGCAGAGGAACCAATAACAGAGCCATCAAAATTTATTTTATGATACTCCACATCAGGGGGATGCCACCTGATAAGTTTATTTATTATGTTTTGGTTATCCAATCTAACTTTAGAGTTGACAAGAAGGAAATTCTTAGCTATAGAAGAAAAAGTCTTATAGTTGCGAATAGTATTAGGCTTTATCTACCTAAAGACAAAATCATTTTTGTCATTCCACATTTGCCACCAGGCAAACAAAACTTTACTAAGAGCAAATAAGTCTTCTTGGTCAATGAAATCCAGGTTATTAAGCCAATCATTAACCGAGGGAACTAAGGAAATCGCAGGTAAACTGCTGTCAATCATCCACAGCTCCTGAGCATAAGAACAATCTTTAAATCCATAACCTATGTCCTCCTCACCATTATTACATAACAGACATAATGTAAAAATGGTGTTATTGAATTTATGAAGCTTTACATTAGTTGTTAGCTTATTTCTCCCCAACAACCAACCAAAGAATTTAACTTTGTGAGGAATGTTTAGTTTCTAGATTTTGTTTAGAAGCCCTTCAAACATATGGTCCTGATTACCATTGACTTGCAATATATAAGCCGATTTAACCGAGAACTCACCATTGGGATTGGGGCCCCAAACAAGCTTATTTGCAACCTCATAAATTGGGAGGGGAATGACTAGAATTTTCTAACAACGTTTATCGGTAATAATTGATTAAGAATGCCAACATTCTAGTTCTTATCTACTTTAACATCACTAACTTTAAGGTTCCAGTCAATGAGATGCTGATCTTGGATGGCAATGATATTGGATAGAGGGAAAGGAAAAACCCAGTTATGGGTCCAAAACTCTATGTTTTCACCATTTCCCATTGTCCATCTCATTCTCAACTTTACAATATGTCTTGCTGCTAAAATACCTTTCCAAGCTACTGAATGTTTTTGCCTACACTTTGCATTCCAAATTATTTCATGTCTTAAATATTTTGCTTTAACAATCCTAACCCACCAGCTTTCATTATCATTAACAATTCTCCAAACAAGCTTGGCTAAGAAGGCAAGATTAAACTTTTCAGCTTTTCTGATCCCAAGGCCACCTTCTGACAAAGGGGTTCAAATCTCTTCCCAAGCTACCGGAGAGAAGTTAGATTTTTTATTCCAGAGAAATTTTCTACTCTCCCTATCAACAGTCTGAGTAATTTTAGTAGGACATTTAAAGCAAGCCATTATATAGTTAGGCATCCCGGCTAGACTCGACTTAATAAGAGTAAGTCTTCCAGCCCTGGATAGAGAGTTTGCTTTCCAACCTGCGAGTTATTTTGAATTATGAGGATAAGCTCTTTAGCATTAATCGGATCCTTCTAGCATATAATATTATGGACACCTAGATATTTTCCAATAGTAGTTTTATGTTGTATTTGCAAAATGTTGACTAAATCATTTCTTAAGTTGGCAGGAGTATTATTTGAGAAATAGAGAGACGACTTATGAAAATTTATTTTCTGACCTTAGACCTCAACAAACCGATGTAAGAGGAACACAATCTTCCTTGCAGCCTTCGTGGACGCTCTGCTAAAAATAAGACAATCATCAGCAAACATTAGATTAGCAACTCTAAAACCAAACAGGGAAGAAAGAATGCCAACATGATTACAAGGATTATTAGCTAATATATTAAAACATCTTATCAGAGGCTCCATACAAATGATAAAAATGTAGAGTGATATAGGGTCACCTTGTCTAATTCCTCTTGACGAATAAAAGTAGCCATTGGGCAAACCATTGATTAGAATGGAAAACGAACAAGATGAAATGCAATTCATAATTCTAATGAAAATAATTTCAATCTAACTTATGAAATTTAGTAAGAGTCTTTTGAAAATATTTTGTATTTTGATCCCCAAGCTTGAGCCAGTTTTCTTTAGCTCTTTGCGCCCACATAATTTCTTCCTCATTAAAGAGTTTTAGCAAGGTTTCCTTTAGCTGATGTTCCTACTCAGTGCAGTTTATATTATCCAGATGTTTCATACGAAGATCTTGAACTTGTTTAAGTTCCTCCTGGGAATATTTAATTTGATTATTAATGATTCCAAAGCTACTTTTACTCCAATTCGTAATTTTATACTTAAATGTGTTAGCCCACATTCTAAACCAATCATTAGGGTTCCCAGAGAAATTACATCTCCAGCTTTCTTTGACAATATTCGTGAACTCAGGATGGTTTAACCACACATCTTCAAACTTGAATTGCTTTCGATAACCATTAGTCCACGTATAAGGGGCTCCGGTAGCATGGATGGTAGTTAGACCCCCACTGTTAAGAAAATCAACAAATTGATACATATAGGTAGTAATGTACTGATTCCCCCCAGCTTTTTCTTTTAAATTAGTAATAGCATTGAAGTCCTCAATTAAACACCAAGGTTTATTCCCAGGTTATGAAGAATAATATTATCCCAATCGTTCCTCTGATACTTCTTCTAAGGCGAAGCATACACAAAGGTAGTAAACCAATCAATCTTAGTTTTTTTGTTAGTGATATGGCAATGGACAAATTTGTGTGAAGCAAACAAAACATTCAATTGAATTGCAGAGGAATTCCACAAAATGATAACACCACCAGCTTGCCCCACCATTGGGGAAGCAAAATTCATATTAAAAAACTGACTAAAAAAGTTCAAGCCATACTCAGATAAATCCTACCTAGGTTCCACTAAACAGAATAAATCTAGCTTATTTATTAAACACAGGTGCTTAAACTGACTCTTAAAACCCAGTCTACCAAGACCTCTGCAATTCCATAACATCCACTCCATTAATCAATCTCTTCCAGGTTCGACACATTCCCAGCTAACTTGTTACTTTCTTCTTTCAGCCTCTTCCTTGGACTCAGTAAACCCACAGTAGGACTAACCACCTCCTTTCCTTTTCCTTTAGCATTTGTTTTCATCTCCTCCGCCATTCTTGAAGGTCCAGACATATTTCATGCTGCTTCAATCAGCATCACATCCTGTTTATCAATTAGAATATCATCTAAATCATTATCTATTTTATCAGTTTCTACCTTTGACCTAAAGGGAGGGGTCAAGGAAAAGACTATTAACCCACAAGTTATCTTCTTCATCAGCAATTTTATCCTCACGCCTAAACATTTCCTACCTAGCATAAAATTTATTAACTTTTCTACATTTTTCTAAATGATAGATTACCCCGAGAGAATCATCATCAGAATCAGCAATCACTTCCCAATTATGCCCTTGGCTGACTGTTGATATCTTTTCCCCTTCCTACTCCAACAACAGCTTCTTTAAAGGTCTGATTGTCTCTCAAAGCTTTGCCCCCTCTTCCTTTGGACATACTTCCTCTCTTCTTTATCAATAGCTGCTTCTTAATTTGCACTCACAAGTCACAAGCCATGTTTTCTTTTAAATAAAAAATAAATAAAAATGTGTTGATGTGTTTAAAAATATATCATATCTTTAAAAAAGAGAGCATAAAACTCATTAAGAACATGACGATTACACATATAAGTGACCCTAGACATTACAAAGACTACATGGCATGCATGCCGAATAACTATAGTTAACTACGTCTTTTTTTTATGTAAATGCGAGCGTACCAACTGGCAACCAAGCTTGGTCAGACGAGTAGAATAGATGTGGTGGTGGTGGCAAATGCGCTGCTAATTTATGCACTTAAGCAATTACGACTGAGGAAGAAACTCGTCTCAACCTTGGGTTTTAGAACTCGAAGACAAGGTTGCTTAGATCACTACGAAGTTCAGGATTCTTCCAACAAGTTCGACTGCCTCGACTATATTCGTGAGAAAATAGGTGCGTCGAATCGGTATCAGGTTGTAGAGACACAAGTACTCAAAGAAGATTAGCATTTTTATGATGAACGAGGTTCGACCGTCTGAATGTCAAACTAAAAAATGCTCCTGAGAGTAACCAATCATAGAACACTTCACTACGCTAGGAGGCTAATGAAGTGACTTCTTTCACTAAAAAAGTTAGAAACTCTTCACTTTCCGAGACTTGGATAGATAACCAACCAACCAAAAGCAGTGATGTTCAATTGTCTGAACAGAAGATGCTCTTAAATCACCTGATTCTACAAGTTTTGTGTTGTTCACTTATTCAAATTGAAGATGTCGCAATTGCTAACACAATGTTGTTCACTAATCTGAACTAAAGATGTGTTGGCAAAAGGGTTAGGATAGTTAGTGTTTTTCTCAAGAGCGTGAGAAAGATTTTGGGTAAAGCGAGAGTTTTCGCGTAGACCGTTTAAGTTATTTGTTGTGTTGGGGGGCTATCAATGTTGCAAAGCCTCTTCTATGAGGCTTCCATTATAAACAAACTTGCAAAGGCAGTGTCCTAATGGAACTATGTTTACTCGGCATTCACTTGAATAGTTTATCCCCTATTAGCCGAAACTTCATCTAGTCTCAGTGTCTTTGACTCTCACAAGGACTATAAACCTAGTCCCATTATGAGATTCATTCATATTTATCTGATCAAGTAGACATTCTAATCCATGCGATAATTCATATTTATACAAGACTTATTTTGATCCTTGACAATTTCAGTTTGTTTAGGACTCGAATAAGGCATCTCCATACTTAAAAGTTAAAATCTAAAGCGTCATCATGATGATAATGTGTTGAAAATAAAATATAGGGAGAAAGAGAAACACTAGAGAGATTGAGAAAAGAGATATCAAAGTTTCATTTCCTTCTCATTAGAATGCCCATTTATAGGCTTAATGTTTACATAGAAATTGTCAAAACTAATTATATATTATATATCGATCTAGAAGTGAACAAACATATAATAAAGGGTAAAGTGTCATTTCCTCCTCATTAGAATGCCCATTTTCGTTAAAGTTTCCTATTTACAACTGCCTAAATATGTGTTACTAAATTATCAATTGTAATATAAATAATCAAAATAGAAAATATGACTTTACCTGTGACATCCCGTCCCGGAAATACCGAAATGTACGTATGAAATTACAATTTTACCCCTAGTGTGCTTTCGTCACGTTTTGGTTGTTTGTTGTGTTGTGGCATGTGTTTGGAACCTCACACACTCCCACACACACACAGACACTATCCTTCTCTCTCTCCCGAGTCCTCTACCCTTCTTCTTCTTCCTAAAAACGTACGGACCAACACATATACCCCTCAAACCGTGACAGATCGAGGAAACTAAGGACACCATTCGACTCGTGAGGTCGAGGCGAGCACGACCATAGCATTTTCAGGTAAGAACTTCGACGTTTTCACGTCGATATCGCGAGGTCCGTTTTGAGCACTGTTCATGCAACATTAATTTACTTAGTTTTTGGACATTTGAAGCTTGTAGGTGTGTTGGTGAGGTCCTAAGGAGCGTCGGAGTAGCTCGTTGGACGAATTTGGACGTCGGGAAGGCCTAGTTCGAAGTTGGCCGGTTTTTGAGTTTTGAGACAGGTATGATCGCGTAACTTTTAGCCTTTAAAAGTGGTCCAACGTGATTCTACTAGTTTAGGGCTTTCTTTTGGTCCAAGAATCATAGAAAACGGTTGAGAAACGAAGGAGAATAGTTAGTTTAAAGTTTTTCCCAGTTTCCGGCGACCGGAGTCCGGCGAGGGTAGGCCGGAGAAGAAAGGGGAATATTCCGTCAAGTTTGACGGAATATTCCTAACGGCAGTGACGGTATCCGGTTAGATTTGACGGAATATTCCGTCAGTTTAACGGAATATTCCTGACGGCGTCTGTTGACACCGTCAGTGTGCCTGGCACGTGGCCGCGCGTGGGGGGCGCGTAGGTCCGTGCCTGTGCTGGCGCGTGGGGGCGCGTGCGGGGTCCAAAAATTATTTTAAAAATATGGTTGTGATCCTGAGGTTGTGTAGAGCACGTTGGTATATTCATTTGTCCATTTTGAGCAATGTATGAGAAGTTATTACGAGAAACGGGTTATGTGCTTTAAAGTTAACGTTTTTATAGTTGTTTCGCATTTAGGTGACACGTACCCAGAGGACGAGCGTGCACACGCGAGACAGGGGGGCTACGACCCTTCTACATACCAGTGAGTGGGCTTTTGTTTTCCGTATATACCTATATACATTTATATTCCCAGAAATTGATTTAAAAGGGTTATTTGCCTTATGCCATGCATGTTATTATTAACGTTTATGCATCATCACATTCATTAGTAGTGGCATGCATATACATATTTATATGTGGGTGCTGTGGAGGCATAGGTAAGTACCAGGTAAGCGTTATTTAACGATTGCATTAAATAGTGGTTAGAGATGCTTAGAGAGCTCATAACCTGCACCCCCGGTGTTAGTGCTCCCGCCCAGAGTAGGGCACAGTCCTTCACGTGTTGTTCACCTCCCGCACCATACGCTCAGCTTGGATCCAAGCTAGGTGCATAGGCCTGTCGTACAGACCACGATAGGTGGTTCCGACTCGTAGGTGACCCGCGATTATTCGCACAGCCTTCACGTGATCGTAGCACTAGAGCGTATATATATGTTACACCCAGGCTTGTCGTACAGACCACTTTAGGTGGTTCCGACTCGTGGGCAGGTTTAGATATTGAGATTGAGATTTGAGCTCTAGATGTAGCCGTACAGGTCACGTAGGTGACTCCGGCTGCCTGATTACATGATATTGATTATGATTATACCTGGGCACTTGCATATCACTTTGAGATTTTGGCATGGCATATCTTGAGCATGATTGGTATACCCTTGAGCATGTTTTGCATGTTTACACATACGTACATATGTTTATTTTCTGGGAAGTATACAGGTTTTACGGCGAGGGGTTAGAAAGTATTTTATGAAATGGTTTTCAAAGAGCTTTGTTTTTGCCCACTCACGTTTTTGTTTTGCGCCCCTCCAGGTTCTAGTTGCTTAGCCGTTGCGGTGGTTTCCCTTGAGAGCTTTTCGGCGTTCTGACAGACACTCCCCATTGTAGGGTCGCCTTCGGGCGTACTACCGTTGTTGTTTTAATTGGACTGCTATAGACCTGCTCTGAATTTGTATCGCACTAACTAGCACTCATTCTAGTACTTGTATGCTAGTTTTTTTTTATTATTCGTACTTTCATATTACTACTTTAGCTTCCGCACGTGCACATGGCTACGTCACCTTTGTGTGACGGCCAGCACGCTCCGATCTCGGTCGGGGTGTGTCATTACCCATTCAAACTCAATTTTTTTTACAAAAAACCCACCATTGTATATTTTTACAATAAAAACTCGATCACTAGGCGCCACTTAAGCAAATTACCTAATTAAGATTGTGATTCATATTAAATATTTTTGGGTAGCCTAAGTTACACTCGATTAATAGCATTTTATATTGATGTAGGAACTAAAATGGAAAGGTTTTTTATTTGCATTTTTTTTTTTGAACAAACAATATTATTTACACTAAGGGGGAGGAGGGTGGGCTTAGTCTCACAATGGGTTAGCAATAATGTAGTTCAAATTCGTCTTTGGCGAGAATCGAATTTGTATATAAAACTTAAAAAAAAAATGATTATCAAACATCATTATATAAGTTACAAGTAAATAAAAAAAAAAAACGTTTTGCCAACGAGGGTTGCCTCAGTTGGTAAGGTCCCTATCTTGTGTGTCGCCCCATCAAGGTTCGAGTCCCACTACAGCAGTCCTCGTTGGTGCGTGATCTGTAAATTCATACATAAATTTATACAGATGGCAGCTGAAAGTTGATGTCGCGCGTAAGTCTTTTTGGCGCTAGTGGTGTGTAATCAATCTTCCCTAAACTTTTGTTCAAAAAAAAAAAAATTCATTTTATTTCCAACGTTGTATGCTAATAGCAGAACATTACAAACTAGGTGTGGGAAGAGCGGTGGCTATGAAGAATATTTTGCTAGAGTAAATGAACTACATTCTACGATTACATTCTCATCAGAATTACAAACTAGGTTGTTTGATGATCATTTTGTTTTTAATTTTTAGTTTTTATTTTTTTTCAAGGAATAGTAATTATTCTATGTTCGAAATGCAGATGAGAAATACATGAAAAGTACATTTTTATATCTCTTTGTTCTTTATTTGTAGCATAGCATTAGTGAGTGACGGGATTCAATTTGCGTTGTTTTTGGTTCATTTTTGTTTGATAATACATGCATGTTATGCATGTATAATTTTGGCATGGCATCTTATCACTTAACTATTTGTATATTCATGTTATGAACTTTCTCCTTATTCAATCATGAATTTTGTTTGGTAATAAATAGCTTTATATCTTATCTAATGTGAGTTCTTATAAACCAAGTGTATATTTTGCTCAGGGCTTACTGAGATTTATTTTCCATTTTAGGTGTTCAGATATTTTATGTGTTCTGTGCAACATGAAATGTTAGTAAGAAGGCTACATGATATTCAGAAGTTTATTTTCTATTTTTTATTTTTATACAAATGATATTTAGGGTAGGAGGAATGTAAAAGTAACATTCCTCTTTGAGTATACAAACATACATATTCTTAATCAGATTACGAGCCCCATACAAGTAATAGTAAAAGATGGCGACTAACATGAGCTATAAGGTGGTTGGTTGTCAATTGATGTGTTGACCCCACATGCATTAACAAGAATTAACTCACATGCACGACTGATCTATTTTTTTTTTTCTTCTTCATTGAAGCGCAAACTTGATATTCATTTAGAGAGGTTCTCTTTCTTACCGAATACATATTGATAATCACTTGATTGAGCCCACACTTCACATTCAATAAACACTTGAAGAGCACGATTGAAATCATACTTGGAGAATAAGGGGAAAATGGGACGCCCACTTGAAATTGGGGAGGAGTATTAAGTGTTCCACATGATTAGATGATTGGTTGTTCATGTACCAAGTAAACTTTATCTCTCTAAACTTTCTCTAATTCTTCATTTTTTATGAATCTTATCAAATCCTTCATGTGTAGTTAATAGCTATGACCTAAAAGAGTACACCAAGTCAAATAGACATTTGTGTTTCATGTAAGTAGTGTCATATGAATGAGGCTGCATTTTTGTTCATCACTCTACTTATTACTATTGGATTAGTTTAAATTTTAAGAGTTATATTTATCCACTACAAAAGTCTTGAAATTTAAACTCATTTAACAGTGACTAAGAGGCAGTAGTATCACTATCACTTAACAGTGATAAATCTACAGTCTAGTGATATTTCTTTTCACTTATAAGTGAGGGTCTTACGTTCGATTCTTGTCAAGGGCGAATTTGAACCAAATTATAGCTAGCCTATTTTGAGGTTTAGCCTACTCTCACACCCTCTTAGTGTAGATAAAATCATTTGTTTAAAAGAGTGGCGAACAAATCCCAATGTGTGAGGCATTCACTGTAGATTTACCCTCCGACCTCATTTGGCACGCCGTAAAAGACGATTGGATAGTACCAATAATACGAAGCGGGTGTTTGGTGAGTTTTGTATTAAATAAGCACTCCGGCCCCACTTATTTTATACCTTTCACACTCAACTATTTATCCTCTCCTAAACCTATGTATTATTAGTCAGGTAGGCCTCTCTCTCATTCACTCTATGGCTCTTTAGCAGGCTTGCAGCATTCCTCCCTCTCTCACAAGGCCTGCTCACCTCATCTGTGAAATTCCGTTCCTGGATTTCACTGTTATAATATACGTATTTGTATTATTGAGATTTTATATTTTTTTTTTAAGAATTTATATTAATTCATTTGAATTTATATTTTAATTAAACTAGTTACAAAGTTTGAAGTTTGGAAATTAATTATTAAAATCCGCAAACCTTTCGAAGTCACAATTTATATTTTTAAATAGAGCTCGAGCTCATGAATGCGTAGGCGCAAGCTGTTTGTGAAATGAAGTTATAACGAGATAGTTATTAATATTTAAAGTTAGGGGTATTATTGTAAATTGGCCCTCATCTAGAAGGCTCCACCAATTTTGGAGTAGTGGGGGAAATGCCACATGGGTGGCTAGGATGGAGAGTTGAGGAAAGAAAGGATAGAGATGGATGGAGGAAAAGAAAAGAAAATGACGAGAGGGGAGAGGTCTCGGCTAATGAGGAAGAGAGAGGAAAATGAAGGGGTGAATGGGAAGGAAAAGAAAGGAGGGGAAGGGAGAGAGGAGAGACTTACTGAATTCCTTACCCGATTTTCTACTTCGACCTGACCCAGGTTCCGTCGACATTCCTGACGATTTTCTGTCCATTTTTTAGGTGAATTACGAGCTTCACACCCCCCCCCCCCCCCCAAAAAAAAAAAAAACTAAGCAACTCCATGGCCCTCCCTCTTCCATTTTGACCAAAAATTCAAGGAAATTTGGTGGTAATTCAATGAAGAACCGACGAGGGTGTACCGAAGCCACGGTGGCGGAATTCGTCATTTCTGTAAGCTCTTCCATCAACCATCACCACCCTCAGGTATCTTTGGAGTCCAGGAAAAAAGCCCAATCAACATTTGGTGCAGCGGAGGGACGGAATGGACGAATCGAAGTTCAGCATTTTAGGGTTTTCTAGCAGTTCTTGATGATTTCAGGCCACTTTTCGGCCGAACTAGGCTACGGCCCAAGTATGAAAATTGCTCCTCTCACTGAGATATACTTGCCTGTAAAATTTGGTAATTTTTAGAAATAGTTGAATATTCCGGCAAGTAAGGGCAGCACGTGGCTAGTGGGCCGCTGATGCTATTTTACACTAAATTGATATCTTGATCTCAGATTTAATATACGTATGATGTGATTTGATTATTGTGACCTAGTTTCATTATGGTACCTTGATATATGTACGATGGGCTCCTCGTGATGACGTGTTTCCTCGATTGACGTACACCTTAATTTACGTAATGATGGCATTATATGGTGATATGCTTGTTTATTTTATGTGATTTGATTTATGTATTGAACTTGTTGTGGAATGTGTGGTTTGATTTGTATGATTGACATGATGTAACGAAATGTGAGGGCTAGTAGTGGGCCGTTAACCCAATGTCATGGGGTTTCTTGCTTCGAGACTTGTTTCACATATAGTATCATTGTTTCATTCTTTTTTCGTTGAGCGTTTGTATTTTGAGCACTTGATTCACGTTTGTTTCTTCGAGTTGTTGATATGTTCCTTGGCCCTCCGCTCGATTCTGTTGAGTGATTCGGAACTGAGTATCCGCTAGGGTTCCATTGAGTGGTCCAGTTCCCTGCTCCGTCTGGATTCTATTCAGAGGTTCGGAATCCCTTGTGATCCACAATTTCGTTGAGTGGTCCGGAATCGTATCCAGCTTGGTTTTCATTTAATGGTTCGACATGCATTGTACTCTGCGATTCCATTGAGTGGTCCGAAATCGTATCTTGGTTTGGATTCCGTTGAGTGGTTCGGAATCCCTTTTGGTGTCTTAGTTCCATTGAGTGGTTCGGAACCCGATGTTGATGAATTTCATTGAGTGATCTGAAATCGCATCATTTAACTCATTGGTTCCTTGGTTTGATTCATTTGAGACGGTTTCAAAGATGTAGGCTTCGACCAAACTGTGTCGCTTTAGCCCTGCATTTCAGTGTATTGTATGCATTATTGATTGATGTGATAATTGGATGGTGTTGGAATGTTTATGTGTGGATGAAATATGAGATGGCTATAGATTATTATTGCGCTTCGCAGATTGTTCCTTGAGGTGTTGGATGTCTTGAATCGTGGCATTACATTGAGACAACGTAGTTTATATGATGAATATTCAAGTGTAGTGAAACAACGAACTACAAATGGCTTGATCCCTATTGAGGGTACGTAGGCAGTCTAACGAGGAGGTTAGATGCAACCATAAAGTGTACGAAAAATTACTACGCAATTAGAGGCATGAGTTGTGCTTGGTACATATTTAGGAGGCGAGGTATGTTAGATACGGGTTTTGGTGACGTCATTTGTCGATCCTGGACTTATGTCGGGATTGGGGCGTGACATCGTCCCTCTCTCGCAGACTCACAACGCCTATTCTCTCTTGTCTGAGATCCTTATTTGCCGTCTTCTTTTATTTCTCTCTCTGTTTCGCCCTCCTCTTTTACACACACACCTCTCACCTCCTTCGTTCGCCTTCGATCTCTAACAACAACAATTCCAATCAAATTTTCCATGGGTTGAAAGAAGAAGATGAAAATTCGAATTCTTCTGGACAATTGAAAGCAAAATTAATGGAGCGGGATGGTAATTCGGTGGGCTTTGCAAAGGATGATGGGGACGAGGAAGAGGAAGGGAGCTTGACTTTACCTAATGAGGACGAAGATGTTTTGAGCCTGGGTTCGCATTTGTGGGGATTGATTTGGAATTGAAATTTGTGCTAGATGTTTGATCGATGTGTGGATTGTTTTTTGTTGATCTGTGTGTGGATTTGTTTTATAAGATCCTAAAAGTTGGATTTTACCTCAAATTTCTGTAATTTTTGGATTTTTTCCAGAAATTTTTGTATTAATTATATTCAAGCAATGTTGTATACCGGAAGAGGATCCTCTCCAAATCCACTTTGTGGGGATGCTAGGGATCCTCACATCCTAGCTATTCATCATATATCATGCGGCTAGTTTTCGTCAGCTACTACTTGTGTTTAATTTTAAATAAAAAAAGTCAAATGATTTCTGATCGCATGATACACGATGAATGACTAAGATATGGGGATCCCTAGTACCCCCATAAAGTGGATACGGATGGGATCTAATCCCCTGTATAGCAAACACAATATAAATAATACGGTCCATAGTATGATATTGTACCTAATGTCTGATTAATTTAGTCAGTACTATTCGATGACTATTTATCCTATTTGACTGAAATAGTCAGTACAGTTCGAACGATCAAACGAGACCTCCTTGTTTTTGAAGCTACAAAGCATTAGCCCACTATAAATTTTTCATTGTAATCGGAACACGAATGATACACCATGTATTTTAATATAAGTGGTGAGAAATTTCATTTTTTATGTTATTAACTTTTTACATATATATCGCATAATTTGTATAGTAACATGTACTGTATCATTCTGTGTTTCAGTCAGATTGAAAATTTTTTCCGACAAAGAACATCAACTAATTGCCTTCTTTTTCATTCTTCATTCTATGCACACAATTGTCAAAATATAATTAATGTGGGGAAAGCGAACCCCACTTTTATCGACTCATGTTTCCCTCGTGTTTCGCAATCCCACCGAAAGACTACAAAAAATGGTAAAGTGTTCGATCACATCGCACAACCAAAACCAGCCACTTCTTATCCCCTTCACAGTCCAACAATCCATCCATTCAAATGGTAGATATCCTAATCTGCTACAATTCCAAACTTAAAACAATGGGCAACCACAATGCTAAACATACAGAAACAGTAAGCCTCCCTCTCCCGCCCACGACGACCATGGCCACCGATCAAGCAGTTGATCATTCAGCATGGGCGCAACTTCTCGGCTCAAACAACTGGGACGGCCTCTTGGACCCTCTAGACCTCAATCTCCTAACCCTCATCCTCCGGTGCGGCGACTTCTGCCAGGCCACCTACGACGCCTTCAACAACGACCAAAACTCGAAGTACTGCGGATCCAGCCGCTACGGAAAGCACTCCTTCTTCGACAAGGTCATGCTCCAAGACGCCGCCAACTACCAAGTCTACTGCTTCCTTTACGCCACCGCACAAGTCAGCGTCCCCGAAGCCTTGCTTCTCCACTCTCTGTCTCGCGAGTCGTGGGAC
This sequence comes from Pyrus communis, assembly GCF_963583255.1. Classification (NCBI taxonomy): domain Eukaryota; kingdom Viridiplantae; phylum Streptophyta; class Magnoliopsida; order Rosales; family Rosaceae; genus Pyrus; species Pyrus communis. Next base: position 23,504,455 of record NC_084809.1, on the reverse strand, counting down.
CGCGAGTCTAACTGGATCGGCTACATCGCCGTAACTTCCGACCAAGTCAGCCAAGCCATTGGACGACGTGAAATTTACGTAGGATGGCGCGGCACCACCACAAACTACGAATGGGTTAACGTGTTAGGAGTTGAGCTCGAGTCCGCGGCGTCTCTGTTGCGGCCTGATCCCACATCGGCAAAAGATCAAACTGATGGTGGACGTAGTAGTACCAGCAGTAGTGACGACGACGACAATGAGAAAGTGCCCAAAGTCATGAGGGGTTGGCTTTCTATGTACACTTCCAACGACCCCAAATCGCTATTCACGAAATTAAGCGCCAGAGACCAACTCCGGGCTAAAATCAAAGATCTCCGGAAAAAATACAAGAACGAAAACCTCAGCATATCGATCACCGGCCACAGCCTTGGAGCAAGTCTAGCAATTTTAAGCGCTTTCGATCTGGTGGAAAACGGGGTTTCTGATATCCCAGTTGCTGCTTTCGTATTCGGGAGTCCACAAGTCGGAAACAAAGCATTCAAAGCAAGGATCGAGAAGTACCCAAATCTGAAGATTCTGCACACAAAGAACACCATCGATCTCATACCTCTTTACCCGAGTCCACTACTGGGGTACGTGGACGTGGGGACGGAACTGGTGATAGATTCGAGGAAGTCGCCGTTCTTGAAGGAGTCGAAGGATACGGGGGACTGGCACAATTTGCAGGGGATGCTGCATGTGGTGGCGGGGTGGAATGGGGAGGAGGGGGAGTTTAAGCTGAGGGTGAAGAGGAGCGTGGCGTTGGTGAACAAGTCGAGTAATTTTCTGAAGAAGGAGTGTTTTGTGCCGGCGAGCTGGTGGGTGGAGAAGAACAAAGGGATGGTGCTTGATGAGAACAGTGGAGAGTGGGTGTTGGCTCCGCCGTCAGATGAGGACTCACCAGTCCCCGAGTTCTGACTCGTTTATTTTCTTCTTGCATTTTACATTTGTTTTTGTTTTTGTTTTTTTATCATATTTTCATACCATCTTATGTAATATTTGATGTGGACAGTCACATAATTTGAATTAATTAGATTTTTAAATTTAGTTCATTGTTTAATAAACTAATAATTAAAAAAAACTAATTAATTAAATGATGATTGTGGTATACGATGAGTCTTTCTCCTTTATTTCCTTAGGTTTTGCAAATTTTTCAATGATGTAGTATAGAAATATGGTATAAAAATATGATATGAATATCATTACTTATAAAAAATTACTTGTGGAGATTTCTCGTTTTTACTTTCAAAAAATAATAATAATAATAATAATAATAACTACGAATAAAAAATAAAAGTAAAAAGAAGCCGAGAAAAAGATGTTTTAATAAGAAAATGTTTTTATTGCCGCTTAGTACTATATTTAAAGATATTTCTCTTTACTTGACGCAAAAATTAAAAGTTAAAACTAAAAACTAAAAATTCTTTTGCTCTATTTTTTTGTCCAAACCACAAAAAAAGAAGATGATTTCATCCAATGAATGGTTAATCAATTCGACATTATTCTTTTGCCTTTGGCAATCCTAGCGAATAAGTAAATTTTGGAATTGACCCTGAAATCCTATGCTACAAAAAATCTAATAATTAAGGTCTTTATTTGTCAAAATGTAGAGTTTTAGTGCTATACATTATTCGTTGACAATTATGGTAGTTTAATTATGTGACATATATATGGATCTTACATGCTAATTCTAGAAGAATAATACTTGGCTACTTAAAAAATGAGTATGAGTTCCTATTAAAAAATATTCGTTGTTGGTTCATAGAACTTTGTTTTATGATCAGAACCAATCATATTATAAATCACTCTACAGAGATCAGTTCCGCAAAAAAGCAATTAAATCTAAGGCCATTCAGTCATGAACTATTGTTGACCTTAAAAATTACAAAGCCTACGTGGCGCGCAGGCCGAGTAACTAATTAGCTAACTACGTCATTCGGTTGAATGCGGGGCGTGCCAACTCGTCGACCGAGGAGTAAAATTTGTTGATGTTGCGTTGAGCGCGTTGCTGACTTCTTTATCTTGCGACTGCAGCCGAGGAATGAACAAATCTCAACCTTTGGATTCTCGAGCTTGAAGACAAGGCTGCTAGTTCTGCGAAGTTCATGAATCGTCGGCGTCGGATTCAGTCACGGTGATTATATTCGTGAAAGTATAAGAACGTCGAATCGACACTAGATTGTATAGACACAAGTATTCAAAGGTGATGTATGTCTTGATGGTGAATGTGGTTCGGCCGTCAGAATGCCAAACTCTGAAACTCACTCGTGAGTATCCAATCATAAAATCACTCGGCGTTCAATGCGCCGAATGTCGTAACTCGTAACACCTTACTTCGCCGAGAAGGGTAATAAGATGACATCTGCCAATAAGGATTCGAAAACCCTTCTTGACCAAGACTTAGATAGGTAACCAGTCGGCCTCGACGCAGTGCTGTTTATCCAAACTGAAGGTGCTCCTCGATCGGCTGATTCTACGGCAACAGTGCTGTTTATCCAAACTGAAGGTGCTCCTCGATTGGCTGATTCTACGGCAACAGTGCTGTTTATCCAAACTGAAGGTGTTCGCCGGTTGCCTTCACAGTGCTGTTTATCCAAACTGAAGATGTGTCGGCGGAGAAAAGAAAATGAAAAATCTCAAGATGTTGAGAGGTTTTGCGCAGGGCAATTGTGTGTTGAATTAACGGTCCCTCAATTGTTGCATGATATCTTATATTTATAGCACCAAACCCTCCTAGAGATTGAGTCAAAATCATATCTGGATTGGGACTTCTTGTTCTGTTCTGACTCTATTTTGACCAATCCTACCCCTATTAGGACTTTGAACTCACCCCTTTTTTGAGGCTATATTCATTGTTGGTTGAGAATCCAAACTGCACTAGGACTTTTTCGACCCCTTTGCTTTTCCGAACTACTCTTTCTTGCGATAAGACTCAACCATCCCTTCTGAATGGCCTGGGATCACCAAGCAGCCCATAGTATATTTGAAAGAGAAATACTAGCGGCAGTGATTAGGGGATTGAATGGCGATACGAACACCAGCCGAGGTTGAGGTGCTAAAGTCGTCAAAATGCATCGTCCAGTGGTTTTCGCGGGTGTTGACTAAGCCGATGTCGACTTCGTTGCCCCCAAAGTCATAAGGAGAGGGGTGCTGGGCCAAAAAATCAGCAAGGGCTTATCCTTTGACGGCCTTTTGGGGTACGAACTCTGATAAAGCTATTGTTCATTTCCCAATTCGGCCTTTGATGATAGGCCAAGTAAGCATGTAACGAATAACATTTGTTTGGGCAATGACTTGTGTAACTGATGGGAGCATGTAGTGCCGAAGTTTTGACGCGGAAAAAAACAAAGCTAAGCAAAGTTTCTCGACGGGTGAATAATTGATCTCTGATGAATTCAGATTTCGGCTGAGATAAAAGATAGTTTGTTCACGCCTAGTATCGTTATCTTGCGCGAGGAGGCAACCGATGGACTCGTCAGCTGCCGAAATGTACAGCTTGAGAAGCTTACCACGACGAGGCGATACTACTACTGGTGGCGTGGTAAAGGAGACCTTGATTTGCGTGAAAGCCGTTTGATGTTCTTCACGCCACTCAAACTTGTCGAAGTCCTTAAGTTTGAGGAGTGTAGAGAATGCTTTCATCTTGCCTGCCGACTTACCTATGAAACAAAGGAGAAAATTTATCTTCCGAGCAACGACTAGAGTTGCTTCTTGGTCGTTGGGGGTGGAGCGTTAATGATTGCGCGAGCCTTTTTTTTGTCAACCTCAATGCCATGATGGTGCACCAGAAAGCCCAAAAAATTACCGACCGATACACCGAAGGCATATTTGGCCGGGTTCATTTTGAGATTATGTTGACGCATACGAAGGAATGCTTGTTGAAGATCATCCAAGTGCGTTCGGCGGCGTTTTGATTTCACAACCATATCATCGATATAAACTTCCACGACTGTACCGATCAAATCACAGAATATCGTATTCATAGCTCGCTAGTATGTGGCGCCGTCGTTCTTGAGGCCGAATGGCATGACGACCCATTCGTAGGTACCGAGTGCCCCCAGGCAACGGAATGCGGTCTTGTGAACATTGGCTTCAGCGATAAAGATCTAGTTATAACTGGCATGGCCATCCATGAAGGACAACATTTCATGATTGACGGCGACATCAATTAGTAAATCCGAGATTGGCATTGTGTATTCATCCTTGGGAGTGGCTAGATTTAAATTAGGGAAATCGATGCAAATGCGGAGGGCTCTACTTTTCTTTAACACCGGGACGATATTGGCCAACCCTTTAATGTACCGAGCGGTCAGAATAGACCCTGCTTTCAAAAGCTGAACTAATTCATCCTTTATGCCGAGCTGTACTTCTGTTGAGAATCGGCGTGGGGGTTGTCAGAAAGGCTTACACCCCTCTTTAATGACTAACTCATGTTCGACGAGGTTTTGGTCAAGGCCTGGCATCTCATGGTAATTCCACGTGAAACAATCTTTAAATTCATGGAGCAGTTTACAAAGCTCGACCTTCATGGGGGTGGCAATAACGCATTGATAAACAATGGTCGAGGCTCATCGGCTGTACCAACATTTATTTTTTCCAATGGGTCATTGACCTGAGGCCGATTGTTTTCGAATTCAGCCGGTGCGGCCTGAACTTTGTTGAACGATAAAATAGGGTCGTTATCCGCTTCGGCCAAAAATTCTATTAAGTTTGTGCCTGATTGTGGTTGCTTGGCAATGGCATACCAATGAGCCAACAGACGTTCCATGGTGGATAAAACAGCAGCTCGACGCCTTTCTTGTTTGGCGATGTCACTCATCGGCGTTGGCAATTAGATATGCCAAGCCGAGTCTCACCGAATCCTCCAGTATAGTATCGGCGTCTACCTCGATAGCTTTCTGAACTGAAATTCTGGTTAGCCGTCCATCCTTGTTAAAACCTTGGAGGGTGATGTAGCCGACGTGATTGTCATAGTAGCGAGCCTGGATCATGTTGGTTTCAAACGGCTAATTATCGGCTAGATGAACTACGACCGATTTGCTATCCTAAAAGATAAGAACTTGATATAGCGATGAAGGAATGCAACTTGTTTGATGGATTCAATCGCAGTCGAGCAATGCATTGTAGTCAGTCTTTGAGTCAATTATAAAGAATGTCGTCATGTGGTTACGACCTGCAACGCTGACTTCTAACTGGAACACTCCTTTGGTTTGAGACTTGTCGCCGATGAAGCTACTCATCATTATCCCTGACGGTATAAGCTCGTCATTGGAACGGCGTAATGTCTTCATGATGGAAATCGGCATAATGTTGACTGTGGCTCCACAGTCGACAAACACTTTGGAAATGGGATATCCTTCAATATGAGCCGTGACGTATAATGGCTTTAGATGTTGGAGATTAACAGAAGGGGAGTGGGGAAACAATTTGGCCATGGCTGCCTTAAGGTTGTCGCCTTTACTGATTTCCCCATCTTCTTCAATAATGATGAAATCCACTTGTGTTGCTTCTTCGGCAACCACGTCCACATCCAAAAAATTTGACCGATGGGTTCTCGGTTGAAACTCGGCCGGTAGAACATGGACCATATTGATCTTCATACGTTCGAGGACCGAATGAACCTTTCAGTCTTGGTCGTCATCTTCTAGAGTAATAGATGTAGTATCAATCGTGGGAGTGTCTTCAATTGGATTATTTAGCGCTTCGGTATATACCTGCTCCTGAAGCGCGTAGATTGAATCTATTTTATTCTAGTCATCTTCCTCGAGCGTGTTTAGTGCCGAAGATTAATTTTGTTCTTGTAGTGCTTTACGGGCTCATTCTTCGTAGGCGAGTCGAGTGTTCTTTATGTCCAAGTATGCGTCTAAACGCACCACACGATTTTCCTTATCGGCCATAAGGCCGAAAAGAGATAGGCCGAGAAAACTTAGAAATGATATCGCAAATACTGAAGTCTTCGAGTGAAAAGGGTAACTCGACGGTGTTTATATCTGTGTATAGGTTGACCTCAAAGCCGAGGACTCGAGCCTCACGTATATGCTGGAACCTAGCTTTCATTGCTGGATCGGAAGGTTTCTAGATTATTTGCTCAGCATCAGGGCAAATTAGTGCTAGGCCGAAGGCTTCCTGACATGCCTTGGGTAGTCCGTATAAGTCATTGGCGGAATATTTCTTATGAAATTCCTGCATGTACTCCAGGGATTCACCGAGGAATGAAGGGTGTAGATTGTGCCGTACTTTTACTAACGGTTCCTACGGTGGTAGCGGGGGAAGTTTACTTTCAGCCTCTTATCTAAAATGCTCGAGACGAGCTCTCATCTCTCTGGGCCGAAGAAAGAGCTTGATGCGTTTCTCGGACTCCTCAATGGTGGTCTTAAAGTTGCAATCAACTGCCTTTTTCTCTTGAAGTAATTCGGCCATGATGGTCGGGGTAGGTTGATCGTCGCCACTTCCTACTGCCTCTTTTGGCTACCACCGGGTAGTCGAATTAGCCTGTGCTTCTTGTCGTTGAGCCATGCAATCTATCCGTTGGCGACGACGTTTTTGAGACTTAAATAACGCCGTATACAGGCTAGTTGGAGAATTGTAATTGTACCAACGTTGGTCATGTAGATTTGGTGGCTTAAAGGTTTTTCAACTTACTGATGAACTTGAGCTGCCTGAGTTGCGTGAGTAATAGTCTTCATTACAAAATGACGCGTCAAAGTCAAGACATCGTCTGACTGGGGCTGGGTCTTTTGCTTATTCCTGTGGGCCGAGTCTCTCAAACACTTGCCGTCGTGGGCCAGCACCGAGTTCTTTCAGAGATTTTGCTGCGACTGTGGATGGCGGACATGAAGTTGGCGCCAGAGATGCTCTTTTTTTAGGTTCAATTCGTGTTTTACAGTGGTCGCATAAAACCATTGATTCATCAGTTTCTTCGGAACTATAACCTGACATGGGTTCAACGATGGCCGGCCCTGAAGACTCCGTGGATGGTGCATTTGAAAATAAATCAATCTTCAGTCTCGGTTGACCATTCTACTTACGGACATGTTGCACTGGGACGAATTCGGCCTTCCCTTTTCCTTTGTTTTTAGGGAGATGAGTATTCACCATACCAATTGTCGTCGAGGGGAAGGGATTGACGTCGACCGCAATTTGTTTCTCCGGGAATTTTAACTTACCCTTTTCAATCCAACTTTGAATCGCGTCATGGAACACAACGCAATTATTGGTAGCATGCTTGTTTCAATTATGGTACTTGCAATATGTTTTGCCCTTCAATTCTTCGGCCTTAGGGATGTTTTGTCCTGGCCGAAGTTTGATGATTTTTGCTACCAACAATTGGTCGAAAATTGCATCGGCTTTGGTGATATCGAAGGTGAAAACTTTTGATGTTTTAATCATCTCCTCGGAGGCCGAGCGGGTCTTGACATCTTTGGGACTTACTTGAGCTAATGCCTTGCAAACGTATGGTTTATCTATCACTATTTCAGCCGCGTCCACATTGGCGTATTAGGGGTCCTCGCTTTCGGCTAATACGTAGCTGACTGCAGGATTCTTGTATATTGTTCCTTGGGATATGGACTTTGATATTTTTACCTCTCGGAGCAAATAATCGTACTGCTCAATGTGCTGAGCAAGTTCGTACATATCTCGAATATTTTCCCCCAGGAATTTCTTTTTGTATTCCACGTCCAGGCCGTTTAAGGCAATTCTAACGAATTCAACTTCAGGAAGAGGTACTCGGCACCAATTCCTGGCCGACTTGAACCTTGTTAAGTATTCCATTGGCGATTCGTCTAAAGCTTGAGCCATCCTAGCCAACGATGAAACGGACATTTCCATCCTTGGTCGATAGAATTGTTCATGGAAATTCTTGACCAATTCCTCCCAACTCTGGACAGAGTTTGGTGGGAGATTAATGTACCAAGCAAAAGCTGAACCTGTCAGTGAAAAGTTGAATAGCCGTAGTTTATGGAAGTCGCTATTGACATCCCCACATTGCGCCGTGAACCGAGCTACATGTTCTAACGAGGATAAGGATGATTCTCCGACGAACAGACTGAAGTCGGGGATCTTGAAGCCTTTAGGGTATTTGAACTTTTCCACATAAGCCGGGTACGGATGGATGAATTTTGGGAACTTCGGGCCTTTATTTTAAGGCTGAGTCGATCATTCTTTGGACCTCGGTCATATTGACAGATGCTGCTTCTACTCCCTGGTCAGGTCCGTCAGCTCTACGGCTTGATCCGCCTCTTTTCTCCAAGTCAATTGGTTGTAGCTGAGCGGATCCTTTCTCGGCTTGTAATGGAACATTCTTAAAAGAAGGCTGTCGAGGTTGGCCGACATGGCCATCCTCGAAGGCTTTACTGACCAATAGTTCAAGCATCTTTGTCTGTGTATCACTATTGCTTCGTATTGCGTCTAGTAAATCATTCATTTTCTGGCCAATCGACTGCTCGACCTATCGAGATTGTTCATCAAGTCGTCTTCGAGGAAACGACCTAGTTGGCAGATCAGAACCTTCCCCATTATCTTCGTCGCAATCTTCCACTATTCCTTCGACGAAAATGCCTGCTGTTTGGTTGGGAATTTCTGGGTTGTGAGGCTGTCCGCCGAGACAAATTTCCTTTTCTCGGCGTGTTGCATTTGTAGCCTTGGGTGGTGCAACAATGATAAGATTTTGTGCCTGAGATAAATCTTGTCTAGGGCCTTGCACTGGTAAGTTAGTTGTTGACTTTCCGATGATTGTTTTCTTCTTTACAGACCGTGTCTCAATGGTCATGAACTCCGAAGGTCTAGCACAAGGTCCCACTGGGCGTGCCAAAATATTGACCTTAAAAATTGCAAAGCCTACATCGCGTGCAGGCCGAGTAACTAATAAACTAACTACGTCTTTCGGTTGAATGCGGGGCGTGCCAACTCGTCGGCCGAGGAGTAAAATTTGTTGATGTTACGTTGAGCGCATTGCTGACTTCTTTATCTTAAGACAGCGGCCGAGGAATGAACAAATCTCGACCTTTAGATTCTCGAGCCTAAAGACAAGGCTGCTAGTTCTGCGAAGTTCACGAATCGTCGGCGTCGGATTCAGTCACGGTGATTATATTCGTGAAAGTATAAGCACGTTGAATCAACACTAGACTGTATGGACAAAAGTATTCAAAGGTGATGTATGTCTTGATGGTGAATGTGGTTCGGCTGTCAGAATGCCGAACTCTGAAACTCACTCATGAGTATCCAATCATAAAATCACTCGGCGTTCAATGCGCCAAATGTCGTAACTCGTAACATCTTACTTCGCCGAGAAGGGTAATAAGATAACCTCTGCCAATAAGAATTCGGAAACCCTTCTTGACCGAGACTTGGATAGGTAACCAGTCGGCCTCGATGTAGTGCTGTTTATCCAAACTGAAGGTGCTCATCGGTCGGCTGATTCTACGACAACAGTACTGTTTATCCAAACTGAAGGTGTTCGCCGGTTGCCTTCACAGTGTTGTTTATCCAAACTGAAGATGTGTCGGCGGAGAAAAGAAAATGAAAAATCTCAAGATGTTGAGAGGTTTTGTGCAGGGCAATTGTGTGTTGAATTGGTGGTCCCTTAATTGTTGCATGATATCTTGTATTTATAGCACCAAACCCTCTTTAAGATCGAGTCAAAATCATATCTGGATTGGGACTTCTTGTTCTGTTCCGACTCTATTTCGACCAATCCTACCCCTATTAGGACTTTGAACTCATATCCTTTTTTAGGCTATATTCATTGTTGATCGAGAATCCAAATTGCACTAGGACTTCTTCGACCCCTCTTCTTATCCAAACTACTCTTTCTTGCAATAGGACTCGACTATCCCTTCTGAATGGCCCGGGATCACCAAGCAGCCCATAGTATATTTGAAACAGCTTTGGGTAGAGCATAAACCTACACTCGGCCCAACAATATTATTTTGGGCCCAAACAATTATATAAAAACATATTAACGTAATTGGTAAAGCATTATGAATTGTATGTGTATTTGCTATAATAGATTAACTAAACAACCTTAGTTTTAATTCATCTTTTGCAGAGATGATCTTTAGAGAAAACAAGAAAGATGTGTGGAAAAAACAGAATTTCATATTCTAACACCATGTTGAAAATTAAACAAATGTTGGATATTTCTCAACAATCAATGACAAATATATATGTATATATAGAAATAGATTCAATCACCAATCTAATCCATTTGGACCAATCGATTTTTTTTTATGTTGGATTTGATCATATTAGATCTTAGCTGTTAGATTCAATGAATTTATAAATATAAAAAGAAAAAAGTATACATATATGGTAGGCCAACCTTACTAACCTGGGGGAATCCTGGGCTAAATTTGCCCTAGAAATAAGTTTTGGTCAAAACTCATATTTGCCCCAAGGGTTGGAGCAAGTTGGAGTAAGTTTAGAACCTAAAGTTTGAGTTTTACTCTAAGAGTTGGATGAGGCCTTAGTGTAAATAACATCGTTTGTTACATAAAAAATAATAGAGAATCCCCCAAATTTTTAGGAGGGGTGTAATCAAACTCGGATTTGAGAGGATTTTAAAAGACTATAAAATCCTAGTATAGTCAACTAAAAGATTTTAAAGGATTTTAAAATCCATGCAAATCTAGGTGTAGTCCATTGAGATTTTATTAGAGATTTTAAAGTCCATCCAAATCTAAGTGTATTAAAAAAATTAAGATTTTGTAGGATTTCAATAAGTGGTGGATTTTATGGGATTTGAGAGTAAGAAGTATATATAACCAAGACCAAAAAGAATCCAACCTCAATTCCTAGGATTTCAAATCTTATTCCATATGGGCAATCCTCAAATGTCTACCAATCCCATCCAAACACATAGTGACAAACCGACGAACACCAAATGCTACTGAAGACGTATATGCAGAGAATACATGGCCACATTCATCTAATAAGAATTTCAAAAATACTCATTCCATCATAAGAAAAAGGACTTATCCTAATAAATTCCCTAATGTCAGTAGCTCAAACGCATGCTCTACATTGAATAGTGATGGTGCTTAGAAATTTGAGGTACCAACAGCAGAGACTTTGCAAATGGGAAGTTTGTTTCATTTTCTTTCTATCATAGGCCTCAAAATTCAATGACTGTTAAATCTTTGGGACGATGCCTAGAACATGAATTCAATGCAGAAAAAGATTTGGGTAGCGATCAATGTGGCCATGTATTCTTTGCATATGCGTCTCCAGATGTCGGTGTTGGTGCATAACCAGTTTTTCATCTAAATCTCCAGATGTTGATGAGAATGGGTTCGGTGTTCCTCCAAATGCTGCCAGAATTGCTAATGAAACAAATTTTGGCGACGAGGCTGATGAGGATGATTTTTCGAAGGTTGCTTCAATTGCCTGTGAAATAGAATATCTACTAAATAAATAAGAAATCAAATGATCAAAAGGCTAGTCATTGATGAGGGTTGCTGGTGGCGTAGCAGTGCTCAATTGAGAGAGAAATGGAGCTGTGATGGTGTGAAAGGGGACACAAAATAAGGAGGGGATAAAGTGGCTATCAAGTGCAGTATGGCAAGGGAAAAGATTTTCTTTCTTTTTTTTTTTTAATAAAAAAATTATATGAAAATCCACCAAAATTCATCAAATCTACAAACCAAATCCATTCAAATTCTTTAAAATCCATAAGGATTTTGTAGAAGTCTTAAATCTTCTTAGGCTTAAATGTCAACATGATCCCTGTGTTTTACTCTATCGGCTAATTTAGTCACTATTTTTTTAATTTGGCTTATGTTTATATCTGTTAGCCAATTCAAGATAATCAGTTAAAAGACAATTAAAATTGACATGTGATTGGCACATGAGAGGACAAAAATGTAATTTTGTTGTACACCCACTAAACTTGGTCACAAGTACATAAATAGAGAAAGTCATTCATTTAAATTTAAAATATGAGATTATTGTTGACTTCTTGTTCGCTTTCAGTATAAATGAGACTACATTTGTTCCAATTAAATTTGCACATAAACTTGATCACAAGTATATTCCTATCTGCACAAACGAAAACAAAAAGCAATTTCATATTTAACTCTAGCAAGATCACAAAGAAAACTAATTCCATGCTTTTATAAACGTAAAAAATAAAACTCATGCTATAAAATGAAGTTGCTTTGAACTCCACCAAAAACAAGTACTACATGGTCTTTCTCGTCACATAGATAAAACTTAATAGAATCGCTACTGCCAAAGAAAAACTAAAACAACTCAAATTACCATCAAATATTCTTTTTCTTTGATCTTGTAGTTGCTTTCATTTTATAAACAACTTTGCCAGGTGGTATACATTGTACATCATTGGTAATCAATCAAGCAACATAAAAGTTTTTCATATAACTTTATATATACAACTCTTAACGTCAATAAATGATATAACGTTTTTTCTTTGTTGATCTAAAATAAAGGTCCACCCATGTTCACTAACTGGACCAAGGTCTTTAATCAAAAGTTGAAGAAACCAACACCATGACTCTTTAGTCTCCAATTCAACAACCGCATAAGCATTGGGATACATGTTATCACTTGCATCAATTCCCACTGCCACAAGTAATTGTCCTGCCAAGGTATTGAATTAATATGCATGTATAGATATATAGATGTTATATTAAATTAATACCACATCTACATGAGTTGATGTCAAATAAAACTACAAATTAATTATTTACCTTGGAATATTCCCTTAAGGTGGCAGCCATCTACACCGATCAAAGGTCTGCAACCAGATCCAAACCCATGTTTGCATGCATCTAAGCACGCAAAAAGTCTTTGGAAATAAGGAGGATCCACCTTCATCATCATAGTGCTGCCTATATTTGTCTTTCTAACCTCTTCGCAGTAGTCCCATACCTTTTCATATTGTTGAGCATAAGTCCCCTCAATCATAGTTATAGCCTTCCTCTTAGCTTTGTAACATTGGTATGTTGAGACTTTATTTCCCAAGTCTCTATATATCTCTAATTGAAGTTTTGTCTTCTTAATCTTAGGATCATCTTTAATCCTACCCATATATCTTTCAAAAAGAAAAGTTAAAGTTATGTTTTTGTTATAGAAACCTTTTGAACATGAATGATGCGTGATTTATACGCACACAAATTAAACCCTCTTTTTATCAATTGTAGTAAGTATGTAAGTAGGGATCGTTCTGGACCGGGGATTAGGAGGGATTGTTAATCACTTGGATTTGACTCAAAAACATAAAAACAAAGTTAAAAACGTTCACAAAGACTCAAAGGACTCAAAACAAGTTCAAAAGACTCAAAACTGCCTAAAAACACTAACTAGGCAGTTTCTGACCTTAAACCCAATGTTGGACGAATTTAAGATTATGGCTTGATTCAAACGTAAAATAACAATATAAAACACTATACTAGACTCAAAGAATGCAAAACTAAACTTTTAAAACACTAAAACAAACCAAAAGACTCAAAACAACACAAACACACTCAAATCTGCCTAAAAACCACTTTCTGGGCAGATTTGAGCACAAACACAAATTTGGACGAATTTGTGTAACAAAATGACTCAAAACTCTTATAAACACAAACTAAGACACTTTCTAACTAAATTAGACAATAAAGTAAAGGGGGATTTTAATTTGACGAAAATTGAAATAACGAAACAAGTTTAATAAACTAGACAGAATGTAAATATGAATGCGATGAAAATGAATGGATGAATGCTAGCTAGAAGGTTCTTCTCCACACATGTTACACTTGCATAATAAAATGATTTCCAATTGCATTTCAATAAACCATGAATTCTCAACACCCCAAGTTAACCGTGATGCACTAATTAACCTTCAAATCTTCCTAACGTTATTGAATTGGATGGGTTAGCGCATACAACAATTCAAAACATTCCCCATAAGTCCCCTACATGATTGCATAATAGAGATACAAGCAAGAATCATTACGCTCTATGAAAATTATAAGTGTTGACGAGGCATTCGTTACTATGGAATACGCATGAAACTTATGCCAAGAATTCGTTTAACGCGATTGTTTATAAGCAACCTCCACTACTTGTGAATATAAATTCGTAACTATTAGGTGAAACTCACTTATATTCTAGCGTCATATTCATGCATGAAAATTAAGCGTGCACTCTCAATAAACATACATAAATAAGTTATCAATCAAACGGTTAAACAAATTGAATCACAACTTATGAAACGCAATTAGAAGTAATCAAATCAAAATGCAAGCATAAACATATATTTCGAATTTCCTCATAACTTTGAAATCAAAGAAACACCTAAACATTCCAACAACTCAAACTTGAATTGTATGAACGTTTAGGCACTCTTCTCTTCCATTCCTCATACGTACAAAACAAAGAGTATTGAAATTAACATTGAAATCAAAGAAACACCTAAACATTCCAACAACTCAAAATTGAATTGTATGAACGTTTAGGCACTCTTCTCTTCCTCTTCGTTGTAGCACAAGGTCTAAGGATAGTTTGATGGTGTGAATGGTTTGGGTAGTGGTGGAGGAATGGAAGGATGGTGTTTGGATTTGTAGGGGAGACTCACGGCACAAAGGGGGTGGTTTTATGGTCTACATTTCTGCAATGGATGAGTTTATGGAAGAGTGTTTGGAATGGGTGAATTTCTGGCACAAAGGCCTTATTTCTGTGGTGAATGGATCCCCCCCTTTGTGGCTGCAATGAAGGTTTATTTATAGGTGAAATGGGGGGAACATGACAGCTAGGAACTTGGTGGAAATCTGGAATGGTGATGGGAGATGCATGTGGCTGATTTATGCATGTGATTAAAGGGTGGAAATGCATGTGCAATGTTTGAAATCTGATGGGAGAAAGGTGGATGCATGTGTTGGCTGATTTAAAGAATGTGAGGGAATGATGAAAGGGGAAACATGACAGCTAGGATGAATGCATGTGAATATGCTAGAAATCTGATGGGAATGAATGATTAAATGTGAATGGCTGATTAGAATCTAGGGTGCATGTGGGTTAGAAATGCATGTGGGTGAATGTTTGAATGATTAAAGGGGAAACATGACAGCTAGGTTGGTTGGTGGCTGCCATGGAGGTGTGGAATGATGGAATTGCACAAGGGGAATGCATGTGCACGGTTTTGGTGTGGAGAAATGATTATGGATGCATGTGTTGAATGATTTCTTGGTGAGGGATGTGGAGTGGCTGGAATGATGAAAGAATAAAGGGTGCATGTGGGTTAATTAATTAAAGGGAGTGCATGTGCAATGTTGTTGTTGGTGCAATGATGGAGGAACAAGTGCATGTGGCTGAAATGTGGAAGGTGTGTGGCTACTTCAAGTAGGAATCCTTGTGACATCAACTCTTCAATTTCGTCCATTCCTTTTGCTCCAAGTATAAGTTATCCCTTCCAAGTCCAATTTTGCTCCAAAATGCTCCAAAATGCATCTTTTTGCTCCTTTAGCCCTTTGGACCTACAAACACACGAAAATAGCTTAAAGGACTAAAATAACTAAAGAAACATAACGTAAATGCACGAGAACAAGCCATTTAAGTCGCATGAATATGCTCCTATCAATGAATGCCTAGGAGTTTAGCTCTTGATTTGAAAAATATTTTCACCCTGCATCACAGAAGCAAATAACCTCCAATTGCAACCTTACTTGCACTTAGCAGACAACCTGATCGTATTATTCCTCCCTATCTTACATTCATATGACCCTAGGACTCCATATTTTTGTATAGCCTGCTTTAACATCTTTTTACTTCGAAATTTCATCTCAACATCAAATTGTGGGTTTTCTATATCAGAGTCAACATTAAACTCTTTGCATCTACGACCATGTCTTTCTTCATCAAAGTTCAATGGCGAATGTAATTCATCTGAGTTATACTACTTCTCATCCATGTTCAAATCCTTAACCTGTATATCTGATTCCCATTTGTTTTTTTTGTTTCTTACTGCATCCAATGAAACTCTCTTGTGCACCTACATTGTCATTGAAATTGTCATCTTCAATCATTGCATCATTATCCTCATCATATAAGGAACTGTCTGTATCAGAATCACCAATGTCACCATTATTATCACTTTCCTCATAAAGGAAATTCTCTATATCAGATTTTTGCTCACCATCACCATTATATTTACACTCCTCGGTTTTGTGTCGGTACATCATAATGATATTGAGGCTCACCATGATACAAAGCACTTCTCTCTTCTTGAAATAAGAATTCATCGATAAAACCATTTGGGCAATACATGTTTTCATCAACCTGACTAAACAATTCCGTAGGGAATTCATTGAATAATTCTTCATAATTTATTTGAGCTTATGATAATGGTGGTTGGGTTAAATCCTCAATAACTTGAGGAAAATTTGCACACATAAAATGAAATATGCATTATTATTAAAGAAAGGCATATGCCGATTACACAATACTATGGTTATTAGAAAAAAAAAAGCATCTAAATTCAAAGGAGCTAACTTTGGTAGTCATGATTTTATACAACAAGTTGCAACCAATAAAAATCAAAGTAAAGTGATATCCTTATTTTCTTACCCAGCTGTTGACCCTAAAAATTACAAAGCCTACGTGGTGCGCAGGCCGAGTAACTAATGAGCTAACTACGTCATTCGGTTGATGCGAGGCGTGCCAACTCGTCGGTCGAGCTCAGCCGAGGAGTAAAATTTGTTGATGTTGCGTTGAACACACTACTGACTTCTTGATCTTGCAACTGCGACCAAGGAAAGAATATGTCTCGGCCTCTAGGTTCTCGAGCCTGAAGACAAGGCTGCTAGTTTTACGAAGTTCACGAATCATCGGCGTCGAGTTCGGTCATGGTGATTATATTCGTAAGAGTATAAACACGTCGAACCGGCTCCAAACTATACAGACACAGGTACTCAAAAGAGATGTATGTCTTGATGGTAAATGTGGTTCGGCCGTCAGAATGCCGAACTCTGAAACTCACTTGTGAGTATCCTATCATAAAATCACTCGGCGTTCAATGTGCCGAATGTAGTAGCTTGTAACACCTTACTTTGCCGAGAATGCTAATGCTAATAAGATGACCTCTGCCAATAAGGATTTAGAAACCCTTCTTGACCGAGACTTGGATAGGTAACCAGTCGGCCTCGACGCAGTGCTGTTTATCCAAACTGAAGATGTTCGCCGGTTGCCTTTACAGTGTTGTTTATCCAAACTGAAGGTGTGTTGGCTGAAAAAGAAAATAAAAAATCTTAAGATGTTTGAGAGGTTTGCGCAGGGCAATTTGTGTGTTGAATTAGAAGGGTCATCAAATGTTGTATGTGACTCTGCATTTATAGTAGCTATCTTTTGCTTGGCATGGCTTGATAACTTTGTAGAGTCCAATTGTTGCTCTAACTTTGTAGAACATCACTTGACTCAAACTTGTGTCCCATCACCTTAGCCGTCCAATATCTCCAAGATATGATAAAGGCTATCTCTTAATTTTCCTTGAAAAGATTACATATATCTTCCCACATACGTGGCCTGACCAAATCAATGCATCCTATTCCAACAAAAACTTCTCTTTCTTCACTATATTGGTCCATGTGCAACCATGCATGCATGATAACTAAAATACCATGGTTGATAGTTTTGCATTATCTGTAAAACCACCCTGATTCCATCACATCACCTCATTTTGACTAATCCAAAAGGCATATCCACATGTTGATCATCCAATATTAATTGCATCCTTGTGGTATTGTTCCATGTGGTCCTGCATGCAAGATAGGACTCTAATGTTGCACGGCATTTTACATAACCTCTTCTGCATGGAGCTTTACGTGTATTACAACTCTGTACACTTTAAGGATATTTTCAAGATAATTACTATGATAAAAAAAACAATAGTAATGTTAAGAAAAATCTCTAATCATCCGACGACCTCGATTATTTGAGCCGATGGTGTAATTTTGGGTCCAAACACCAGTCTACCAAACCATCTCAATTGATTATAAAAGCACACAACAAATCCAACAAATCAAACCCTAGCCCCCCAACAATATTGAAAACCAAAGACGATCGTCACCTTGGTTGTTTTGTTCAGTTCATTTACTTGTCATCTTCTCTGCAGTAGACCAAAATCTCAATCGGCAACCCCACAACTTCTGACCTAATGGATGTTGAAACCCTAAATCGCATAGTATTCAAGTGAGCTGAACAAACAAAGCATCAGTTCTTAAAGATATGCATTGTATCTGTTTAGTGGGTGTACAATAAAATTACGTTTTTGTCCTCTCACGTGCTTAGCACATGTCAATTTTAACAGGCATTTAACGAATTGTTTCGAATTGGCTATCAGATATAAACACAGAGACCAATTTGGCTGAATTGCAAACACAGGGACTAAATTAGCCGACAAAGTAAAACACAGGTACCATGTTGACATTTAAGCCATCTTCTTAAATTCTATCAAACCCATCACTTAAAATCCTTTAAAATCTTTCTAATATTAGTTTGACCACACCCTCCTTAAATAAATAAAAAACGGTTAATCTCAGTTTACTACCTTGAAGTTTCTTGGTTTTCAACATTTGATATATGAAGTTTTTTTTCGTCCCAGAGTGACACCTAAAGTTATAATTTTGGGACACTTTCATACATCCGTTAAGTTTTCTGTTAGAATTTTTGTTAACTGATGACGTGGTGCTTACATAGACAATGACTGGGCACCACGTGGATATTAAAATAAAAAAAATTAATTAAAAAAACTAATAAAAATTAAAAATCTTGGCCAATTCCTAACCATCACTCGCTTCCACCCAGCCATCAATCCCTTATCTTTTCTTTCCTCTACGCCCACCCACCTCTTGCCTCCTTTTCTCCTTCTCCTGCCCCGTTAGGGTCGCGTCGTTCTCGATCTTTCAGATCGCCGACACTAGACCACTATCCACGTCGGTGTTCACGGTAGAGACATGCGTAGGAGTGTCGCTGGAGATCGATGTGCAGTCGAGGCACTCCCACTGGAGAGTGGCGGCCAGGGACTTGGGCTTGGCCAAGAGTAAGGCAGCGTGCCAGGAGGTCACGTAGGTCTTACAGGTAAGCTTCTCGGTGTCGGGCGAAGTCACCTTACAGAGCATGCAGACGCCGTCTCCATCCCAAGGAAGCTGGCTAACTTTTCCTTATTTCTCTTTTCGTGGCCGCTGCCCACCCCACCCATCACTTACCTGCTTCTCAAAACTATCTCCCCGGTGAATTTGCCTCCACCATCGTCATCACTCCCTGCCTCGCTTTTAGCCTCTCCTGCTCCATCATCGGGAGTTTGTTCCACTCTTACTTCCATGCGCACGATACCCGTGACCCACCAGAAACCCTTGGTTTCATCTATGAAAAATATAAAACTTTTTCTCTACAAAAAAATTGGGGAAAAAACAAATCTTTTTCCATCTATTTGTTTTTCCTAATTTTGGAAGTCGATATCTAAAAAATAAATTGAATTTGCATAAAATTGAAGAAATCATATTGGGGTTTTGGTTTAGCGGGAGCAGAATTGGGTAAATGTGCGGTTGCCTCCGATGAGGGCTGGTGGTTTTAAGAGAGAGTTGCAGATTTTGGAGTTGTGGGGGAAAGGAGATGCCATGGTTGGGTTTGGGGTGGGCGCAAGGGAGATGAGAGAAGAGAGAAGGATGCAAGGGAGGCCTAAGTCGGGTGGGTAGGATTGGCCCAGATTTTTTTTTTAATTTTTTCAAAATTTTTAATTTTTTTAATTTTTAATTTTTTTAAGTTTTTTAATATTTACGTGGCGTTCAGTCATTGTCTATGTAGGTGTCACATCATTAGTTAACAGAGATTCTAATGGAAAATTTAACAGATATATAAAAGTGTTCCAAAATTATAATTTTAGGTATCATTCTGGATTGAAAAAAATTTCATATATATCAAATGTTGAAAACCAATAAACTTCGAGGTAGAAATTAACCTAAGAAAAAATAAAACAGAGGAAATTTTGAAAGGAAATAAAAAAATGAAACAGAGGAGAAATGGGAATTAGGGCCTACAGTGATAATAACGGCACCGATTACCCAACTCAATCGCAAAGCCTTGGAAGGGAAGGAAGCCTTATGACTCTTGTTCAGCTGATTTTCTGCTTATTCATGTGAACTGAATCGAAACATGGCTGTCGTTGATGTCACCAAATCTTGCCTCGATTCCATTAGCCAGGTGATTATCGTTTGTATATGAATTTTCAATTGGATCATGTTCCTTCACTGCGTTTTCGTACGAAATCGAATTATGTTCTTTCACTGCAAATTACTGTATTCGTCAGGCTTTCAGATTCTACCCAGTTTTGGCAACTGCAAATCTAATGTTAGGGCTTAAATATGACTTCTTTTGAAAAAAAAAAAAAAAAATTAGGGATTGGAGGATGAATTCTTGGCTCACAACTCCAAAATTTTGCTTGAATTATTGACAGGGATTCATCCTCTCTAGTTGTTAAAATCCTACTATCCTAGTCCTTCACCAATCAGTTGTCTGTATTTGATTTCCCATTTTGACTTATTAGCGATTTTTTTTGGGGGTTTGTTTTTTATGAATTCTTGTAAAATGAGAATGTCTTAGAAGTTTAATGAAAAAATTGACCATCAGTAGATTGGATTCTGCCCAAAATGTGATTTCTGCTATATATAGTCCATTTGAATCTAACTTTTATGGCTGAGCAAAGAAGCTTTCGTTTCCCCCCTTATTTCCTTACTCTACGTAGAATCATTATGGTACAAGTTCTTATTATACTTGAGTTTTGGAGTAGAGGGGTTCCCGTCGAATTAGTTTGAATTAATTGCTCTCGTACTAGACATGTTGATGTTCAGTTGAATTTTATGTATATTTGATTTATAAGATTGTTAATTCTTCATCTTCTCATTTTAGATATCGGACCACATTGAAGGTTCTGTTCTTTACTTAGATGCTGGATGTACACAGAGCTTCCAGTACACGGGAGCGTTTCCCCTGTTACTGAACCATGGAGTACGTGCTGTATGTAGTTTGGAAAACATTTCTTCTCTTGATACGGTAAGTTGGT
Organism: Pyrus communis; assembly: GCF_963583255.1. Lineage (NCBI taxonomy): Eukaryota > Viridiplantae > Streptophyta > Magnoliopsida > Rosales > Rosaceae > Pyrus > Pyrus communis. The sequence goes on along the minus strand of NC_084809.1, from coordinate 23,483,385 downwards.
TTTTACAGGGTTACTATGAGCTGTGTTTTTTCATACATTTTGTTAAATGTGAACAAGTTCAACATTTGGACAGAGATGCCATATAACATTAAAACTTAAAAAGTGTGGTGAATTATCTTTTTTGGTTTTTGAAGTAGAAACTTTCTTCCGATGGTCACTATAAGAAAATTTTTGCCTTCGTGTGTTTCATGTAAACTCTCTTGTGTTGATGGAAAATGATATTATCTAAGAAACTGTTCTTGGGAAAAATTATAGTCTTGTTTTGTTTGGATAAAGCATTAAAAGACCATTTTGGTGTATTGGAGTGGAGAATCGGTGAGAATAATTAGTTATGTTCTTGTTTTCCTCTTTCTTTACAGTGGGTATATTGATCACATTACAACGATGGCCACCCCAAACTGATGCCCATGAGTCACAACACAACCCTAAACTCAAGGACACATTAGACTTTGTCCGTCTCTGATACCCTATCGGTTCATATATCTCCTTTGTCATCAAAATCTGCTTATCTACTAATCTATTAAAAACAGCTCGACTGCCAAAAAAAATAAAAACCATTTTTAACAGGCATAAATTCTCTAGAACTCTAGTAATTGTAGCTCGAATACTAATCTATTAACATTAACAAAGTGCTTTGTTGTCCTTGACATAAATTCTCGAGAACTCTAGTAACTGTAGCACTCTAGAGGAAGTGCTTCAATGTCTTTCCATGATGCCCCAAACTTCTAGTCCTCTATTTTGTTTTAATTATGATTATGAGATGTGGATTAACATTTATATTTAAATTATCATTTATCCTTTTTGTATTTAACTGCCTATATGCCTTATTTTTCAGGTGGTTGATTGGAATGCAAATTCTCATCCTGTAACGAAAGTTGTGGTGATCACTTCTCGTCTACTAAGTGATGCACATCGATATATTTTACGTTGTCTTAGCACACATCAAGCTGTAGATTGTTGTACTGTGTTCACATCTGTTTCAGAGGTACTTCTGTGGAATTACCACTTCTAAATGGAATTTTAATGTTCGCCCTTTTCTTTAGATAATCAGTTTTTTTTTTTTTTTTATCTCTTCTCCCTTGGCTACATACTCCGCCCCCCTCTCTCTCCCCTCCTCCTTTTATCAAATTCACTTCTATGCTCAGATGAGTAGATATGGTCAGAAGCTTGTGTAGTTGATCTCATTCTCCTTTATGAAAATGTGCCCTTCAAGAATTAAGTTCGTGATCTGTAATTGTTCCGTTACTTTTTAGGCAGAACACTGAAATGTTAAATTAGGTATGCAGATTATTAGTTTTGAAAACCGAAGGAAGGTGTTGCAGAACTAGAAGATTGTGGATATAGTTAATTTAGTTACATCCTTTCTAGTCTTCAAAAGTTTCAGCTGCCTTATCTGAGCCAAATTTTGTTGTTCATTTGATAATAAAGTGTCAAAACCTCTTTTTGTCTTTTTGGGAGCGGTGTTGGTAGTACTATTGATACCAGCATCAGCATTAGTAGCAGTGATTTGAGTTATCTTCCCATCCTTTATTCTCTGGACAATTCGATGGATGTTTCATCATCACAGTATTATTACTTTAGCTTTCCTAAATGTTGAATGCTTTACTGATTGCAGATAGCTCATTCAGCGTATCCTGATTCACCTCTGGGACCAGATGCATTTCATGAATATGAGTCCTTGCTTGTCCAAGATTATGAGGAGCTTGTTAAGAAAGATAAGAAAAATTCCAGACGGACAGAAGGCAGCAACTTAAAGGACATATCTCAACATGAAACTAGTTTAAGTGCAAGGGATTTCATTGAAGACAAGTCAGTAGCTGATACAGAAGATGTAGGGAAAAAACTGGTTGTTTCTGTGCATCACTTCCCCATGATTTTGTGCCCCTTTTCACCAAGAGTATTTGTTTTACCTTCAGAGGGATCAGTTGGTGATGCATACCTATCAGTTAAACATGAGGATGCTCTTAGTCCAGGGTTGCCCCCCTTAAGTACTGGATTGCTTTCTGATGGTGACGATATTCCTGCCGGGGCAACGCTTACAGCAAATTTTCTTTATCATCTTGCTGCAAAGGTGCTCTACATGCTACCCTTTCCCCCAAGTCTAATTTTAGTTCTTTGCATTCATTTCTTTAGTTTTCAGCATATTTGAAATTTGATTATTTTCAAAAGTCTAGATTGCACTTATATTGTCATAGAGTTGGAAATGATAGCTTACTGTTTACAAGGTTGTACATGTAGAACAATCCAAAACCCTTGTATTTATGTTATCTAAAAGCTTTAGAAATTCCCAAAATTTCTACACTGTCGTTTTCCATGATATAGGCAGCACTTTAGACTCCGACAATGGTTCTTGCCAAAGTTCAGTTCCATTTCCTGTAAATGTATTTGATCTGTCGCATGGGAGTTGGGATACAATTGTTCTACGTTGTGTGGTGATATAATGTCAAGGCAAGGGAACATATGAAGGAATATGAAATAAAAAATACAAGAAGAATTTGAAATGTGTTGGTAGTTATTACCGCCAAGGTTAATTTGTTATGTTGTCCGTTCAGAGTGCTTTGTTTGATTAGTATACCCTGACTATGGTGTGTTTTATTTAATTATGCAGATGGACTTGAAGATGGAAATATTTTCACTTGGTGATCTCTCAAAAACTGTGGGGAAAATTATGACAGACATGTCAAGTCTTTATGATGTAGGTCGCCGTAAACGATCTGCAGGGCTATTACTCATTGATCGTACACTGGATCTTCTTACTCCATGCTGTCATGGAGATTCACTTGTTGATTGTATGTTTTCATCCCTGCCCCGCAGGGAAAAAACAACATCCTCCGCCCACCTAAAAAGCTCACAAAACCAACTCAAGCATGGCCCTTCTAACCTGGAACGTGCTTCTCTTGATGTTCAAATACCACTTGCCCTAGTTCTACGTGAAGAAGATAACAACACAGATAACTTTAGGCTTTTAGAAAGCATTGAAGCTTTTCTGTGCGGGTGGGATTCTGGGAACTCTGCCTCTCAGGTTTTGGATTTGATGAACCTAAAGAACAAAGTTCATAATGAGAAGTCACTTGAGTTCGAGAATGAGCTTCTTAGTGGGTCTTTTGTTTCTACAGAAAGTTTTCGTGGAACACCATACATGGAAGCTATACTAGACAGGAGAACGAAAGATGGAGCCGTACTGGTGAAGAAGTGGCTTCAAGAAGCTCTTCGTCGGGAAAATATAACTGTGAATGTCAAATCGCGTCCTGGTTTTGTTACAAAGTCAGAGTTGCAACTTATGGTAAAAGCCCTAGCTAAAACGCAGTCATCTTTACTGAGAAATAAGGGAATTATTCAATTAGCAGCAGCTGCTCTGGTTGCCCTTGACGAATCTAATTCGGCCAGATGGGAAGCATTTATGAGTGCAGAGAGAATATTGAGTGTTGTAAGTGCTGGAGACACAACCCAGAGTCTTTCTGCTCAAATTGATGATCTTATCAATAAGACGGCTCTGATGGGATTGCATGGACAGAAGAACAAGAAGTCGGAGGCCTCAAAAGGACTACTTTCTTTTCAGGATGCTTTGCTCCTTATGATTTCTGGATATATATTAGCAGGTGAGAATTTTCCGACATCTGGGTCTGATGGCCCTTTTTCTTGGCAAGAGGAGAAATTGTTGAAGGATTCTATTGTTGAAGCAATTCTTGAAAACCCATCAATAGCAAAACTCAAGTTTCTTCATGGTCTAATGGAAGAGCTCGAGACCAACTTAAGCAAAGAAACGTCTTCAGATCAAATAGACATCGATGATTTTGATGACGATCAGTGGGGTAAATGGGGTGATGAAGAAGTTGATAATAAAAATAACAGTAAAGAGCAAGTGTATAGTGACATGCAGCTGAAGTTGGAGCTGCGTGATAGGGTGGATAATCTTTTCAAATTCCTTCACAAGCTATCTAGTTTGAAGAGTAGGAACATACCATTGAAGGACGGGTCATTGTCTTCAGAAAATAATTTCAGCGGAGATCCATATGCAAGCAGAGGACTGCTATATAAGCTTCTAACAAGGGTTTTGGCGAAGAACGACATACCTGGTCTGGAGTATCACTCGTCTACTGTGGGACAACTTTTTAAAAGTGGTTTCAGAAGATTTGGCCTTGGGCAGGTAAGTTCCCATGTCCAGATTTTGGTTCAATGGGTCCATATATGCTTGATAACCAACCTTTTTTTTTTTTTTTCCCAATTTTCAGGCGAAACCAAGTTTAGCCGACCAAAATATCATCCTGGTTTTTGTCATTGGAGGAATCAATAGTGTCGAGGTATGCATTTCTCAGATTCTCTTCCCCGTATGTTAACATTTCGCATGAAAACTGGTAGTTCCTTGGGAAAAAATTACTTATATTCACTTGCAAAAGAAACTTAACCTGTTGTTTTTTATGTGTAATAAGGTTCGTGAAGCTCAAGAGGCATTATCCGAGAGTGGAAGGCCGGATATTGAATTGGTTCTTGGAGGAACAACTCTCCTTACTCCTGACGACATGCTCGACTTACTACTGGGCAAGTCTAGTTACTTCTGATTGTTTTACGATTGACAGTGGCCAATAGGTGAATCTCAAATATGTTTTGGTTAGCATTCAATTTACTCTCCGTGTCCCTGAATGCTTAACTGTGCTGAAACTTTCAGCCCTACTTTATGTACGCGTTTGATGAATGTAAGATCAAGGACTTGAGATCGTACAAATTAGGGTTTTGAATTTATCTCAAAGAGGGTGGGATGGAATTTGGCATGGAGATTTCGGTGCTTTGAGATCAAATTGGTTTGGGGGGAAAAGAGGTGGAGGGGTGGAGAATGACCAACAGTGGTTGGGGTTGGGGCATGTGAGTGGAGAGTTGGGTGCAACTTAGGTTGGGTCAACCCGAATTTGTCCATGTCCGATTAGATTTTAAACTTGATCGAGTGGGTCATTATGAAGTTAAAAGCCCGCCATGTTAACCCAAATCCAACTCGAATTCTCTCATGCACATATTGAAGTTTGTTGTTAATTATTGTTTTGAACAATGAATAATAATGTTGCGTTCAGTTTCTTTGGATTGAAACTTTAGTATTCTCTTGTAATTTTATCAACTTTGCATAATTGAAACATTAGAAGTGGTCTCCCACCCTAACACTTGGTTTAAACTTTTGCGTGGATACTAACGTGTAAAATTAAATTTTAACTAATATATATTAACGTTATTTGGTACAAAATTTGAAAAATCTTACAAAATAAGGTGTTATAAGATTGAACTCAATAAAGTGAGATAAACTCAAACACAACCCATGTAACTCCGAATTCAATTTACACCCGAACTTGAATAAACATGCATGAACTTGAACCTAACCCTAACTCGAATTGTGAATGTTGAGTTAAAGTTGGGTTGACCATCTAACATGCCTGAGTTCCACCTTTAGAAGAGAGAGAGAGAGTCCAATGGCTTGATATTACTTCAACAAAATTGTAAGACCTGTCAAATTTTAAACATAAAATTTAGATTTTACGGCCTATGTGGCAATTTGACATCTTTCAAAGTTTTGTTGTGCACCTGATATATCAAATTAAATATTATATTATTATATTATTCCTTTTCATACTTTATGTTTTATAATTTTAAATTTGGTTACATTATTTTCTTTTCATAATTTCCTAGTTGTACACCAGAATGAGTATCTGAATTAATACCCAAGGTATAAAATACCGAGGCTTCTGAGCTGCAAAGTAATTTAAATCAGCTCGATAAGTTTCATACCAATATAACTTCAAGTCGTATTTTTTTTCTTCTTTTCTTTTAAATTGGATTCGAAGCAAATTGAATCGATACAATATCGCTTAGCCTGTTCCTTTTGATTCAAATGCATTACAATATTCAATGGTCAAATATTCAGTACTCAAATACAAACCAAATCCTAAAATCTATTTGTGACAAAGCTCAAGAAGAAGAAAATGAGAAATTACTGACTGGTGAGAACGCCAAGCTTCCAAGATGTAGCGGCGAAGTTGAATTTTCTCTGAACCAAGAAGCTGGGTTTGCCTTCAATCTAATATTTTCAGACCTGGGTTTGCGGTTTGTAGACTGATATTTGCGATTTGGTAATTAATCAAAAAATTTTTGACGCTGCCGTCAATTTTGACAACAAAGGTAAGGGTTGTCAAATTCATGTTATACCACATCAGATCTACCTTTTCGGATGAAAAGCATTGTTGTTGTCTTTTTTTTACTGTTAACAACGATTTGGACAATTTAACATCTCATTTAGAGATTATAAGGATGTTTTTGTCCGGTTATAGATTTCATTAATGTGCCAAACAAATTGCTCTCAAATCTAATTTGAGAGTTTATCAAACAGTTTAGGGATTGTTTGATAACAATTTTGTTTTTCAGTTTTTATTTTTCACCTTTTTGAAAACTAAAATTTTGTTTGGTAATTACTTTCAGTTTTCATAAAAAAAAATGAAAACTCAATAGAGTAGTTTTTAGTTTTCATTTTTTTTTAGAAACTTGAAATAGTTACCGGACAATATTTCAGTTTTCAAAAAAGTGAAAAGTGAAAAGTGAAAATGAAATGATTATCAAACAACAAACTTAGAAAGCTCACAACATTGACAAAAAGCTAAAATCTGACTCTAAAAGCTCTACCAAGTGGTACTTAGACATACAACTCTTTGAGTTTTGTTGTGTATGAAAAACAGTGTAAAATCTTATGAGGTTTCAAAACCACATATGTTAAAATTCCATTAAAAAATTGGGGTTGTTATAAACATTGTTTAAAGTGTGATTGTGTAAATCCTAGGTTATATTTGATACTAGTTATTCTTCCTATTAGACTTGTATTCATTGGAGGAGAAAGATTCTTCCCTCTCTTATTACTATAAATAAACGCACTACGTATGGGGAATCACACATCCTTTACACAACCCTACAAACACATCTTTCTTTAATCTCTCTCTGCTGCAGCACCTCCCTTTCTCCCTATCAAATTAAAATAAGCCACAACACGTTATTAGCATGCTCCTACCGTTGCGCTTAGGAATTTGATGTGGAAGTTTTCTGCATCAAACCAGTTCATCAATATCATTAAGCAATCAGGTTCTTCCAAAACAATAGTTTTTATCTAGATATTTTTATAGCCCTGATAGCATGAACATTCACCATAATGCATGACTCAACTTTACGTTTTTAAAATTTTAGATTCTACATAAATTGTGTATGCATTATATCCATAATTGTTAAATTATGTGAATTGACATTGTCATGAATTGCATCGAAACATGTCCATGCATTGAATTATATGTGAAAATGCATAAAAATTGAATTAATTTATAATCTAAAATTGAAAAAAAAATTAAAGAAACAAATTAGGGTTTTAGCACCGCAAGTTTCAAGTCGCACCGCCAGTTTCGAGGCGCACTGCCGTGCATGATCGCCAACACCAGGCCAACAGCCTACATCGGTTTGGTGAGCCCAGCTCAATCCCAAGGCTACAAGCCCAGAACCCAAACAGTGAGTTTTGGCACCATCGTCCCTAACCCAAACCTTCGGCCTAAAGCTGAGACCTTCCCGTCGATTTTTTTTTTATGAAACCACAACTGTTAGTCATGTGCATAAGACGAAACTCATCGTTTTCAACAACGATCTTCGAAAATTCCACAAGAATTTCTTGAGTTTTTCCACAGGATTCACTCGAATCCCTTCGATTCTTACATCATTGAAGTTAAGGCTTTACCTTCGTCGCTAAAAACTTGGTTCTTAGATGAACCATGGCTTGTCTCAACCACAAAAAACCGCCTGAAGCGGTGCCATTGACTATCTCCGGTGGATTCACACACCCAACGTTGCTGGGGTGGCCTGTAGATCCAACCTTAGCCTTAATGGGCCTCGGTTTCCTTTGGTCCATATCGCTTAACCCTTCTTTTGGGTTTGCTTGTGTTTATTGCCTTGACCTACATCACCAACCCTTTGGGCTTTAGTGATCACCGGCCCAAGAAACAGTTGAGCCCTTCTAGGCTCCTGCCTTCTCCCATGCACCGCACCACACACAATCACAGCCTTCTGCTAGTGTATGTGTGTTTGCGTTACACTGGAACAAACCTTATACTAGGACCTCCGTGCCTAGGCCTATGTCCCACCCACACCGAATCCATGCCCATTTGGGCCTTTGGTCTATTAGGCCTGCAACCCACCCGTGCCTATTCTAGCCCATTTTTGGGCTAGACTTCATGACCTCAAATTTACTCAACCCACCCGTGGCTTTGGTCCATATTTTTGGGCCCCGAGTTTTAATTGTCTATTTTTTTAGACAATTTGGGTTTTATAACTTTTTGACCCACACTTTAATTTTGGCCCGAAGTCCAAATAATTAATTACATTTTAATTATTGACCCCGAAGATCTATTTGCATATTTTCTTGTTGCATATTTCTGTATGTATATTTGTGTTTGTCTACAGGAACATATGAACTTAAAGTTCATAATTCTTTCAAAACCTGAAGTTTCTAAAAACATGCCTTGTTTGAAAATCTGAAGCTTTCCTTAAAACATCACTCATGAAAACCTGAAACTTTTTCATGTAACTTTAAACCAATATATGTCTAACCACATTCTTGTCCATTTATTTTGTGATAGGGATATGTTGAATTTGAACAAACTCGACTTCACCGCTTTAGAGATTTTCGGAAGAAACTACCTCAAGCGGGTTTAAGATGTGAAGCTCCACCTCACTGCAAAGAATTTGCGCCCCATTATTAAAGTTGGGACTGATGACCAGGTTGGCTAAGCTGAGAAAGCTACTTATATGATTTTCATCCGAAGACACATTCATGATGCATTGCAAACTGAGTACTTTGCTGAGGAAGATCCACGAGCACTTTGGGTCGCTTTGGCTGATCACTTCGATCACCAAAAGGGCATCTTCTTGCCTGAAGCAAGACATGATTGGTAGCATCTGTGAATGAATATAATTATGAAGTTTGTCGAATCCAATCACTTCTCAAGTTCTATAACGAGACCTTGATCGAAGAAAATCTTCTGGAGAAGACCTATTCGACTTTTTCTGCTACCAATATTGTTCTGCAGCAACAACATAAGGTTTAAAAGTTCACTAAGTTTTTAGATTTGATCTCTGTTTTACTTATCGTTGAAAGGCAGAATCAGCTGTTGATGAAAAATCATCAAGCTCGACATACTGAGGCGACTGATGTTCTTGAAACACATCATAGCATAAACAAACGCCCAAAATGCCAACATAGGCATGGTAGGGGCGGCTAAAAGCCACCCTATCAAGGTCAACAAAGCCAAGGCTTATCTAAAGGAGGAAACCGAGCTCATAAGCATTCTAACCTCGCTCCCAAGGCCTCAAACTTCAAGAATAAAGGCGAAGCACCTGATACCATGGATGTAGAAATGTGTTATCGCTGTGGTTCAAATGACCATTGGTCCCGTGTTTGTCGTGCTTCCCTAAAGGTTGTAGATGAATATCATTCTCATCGTAAGAAGTTTGAATCAAACTTTATGCAAGTGGATGAACCGGAGAGTACCAAGATGGATGTTTTTGAATTTCAAAAGGCCATTAACTTTATGGAAGATTAGAATCTTAGACATAAATTATTTTTATTTGAATTTTAGACCCCTAGGGCTGAATTCCACTAAGTGGGCGAACCCCCTTTGTTTTTTGTTTAAGTTTGAACAATTTTCCTTTTATGTTTGGATTATTTGTTGGCAATTTATTTTTGGATATGAAGTTTTTTTAATTACCATCCTCGAATACTCAAATTATTGTGAACAGATATTTGTTTTTTAGAACTTTTTTGCATGTGACTGATTCAAATTAATTTTTATTTTTAGGTGTGACTAGCGGGAAAATTAGTTGTCTGGTAGATAGTGCAACCACACACATCGTTTTGTGTGAACACATCTATTTCACTAACTTCGTACCCACGAATGCACCTTCGACAACCTTCTCAGGCCCATCCAACCTGATTGAAGGACGTAATAAGACACGTATAATGTTGTCCAATGGTACAATCGTGATCATTGATGAGGCACTTTATTCTCCATGTTCCGGAAGAACGTTGTTGAGTTTCAAGGACATTCAAGACAATAATTACCACACTGAAACCTATATAGAAAACGGAGTTGAATTTTTGTGCATCACTTTCTACAAATATGGCCAGAAGCGTATTTTAGAGAAGATGGAACGTATCTTGAGTGGTGTGTATACTACAACCATGCACCCTATAGAGAGCCACTACATGGCCAGCCCTACCTAAGGGACTGGGCACGAAGTTACACTTTGACATGATCGTTTGGGACACCTTGGATGAACAGCGATGTGTCGTATCCTCAAATCTTCACACGGGCATCCACTAACCCAAAGTTTAGGTTCGATTCAAGGAATTGCATGTCCAACTTGTTCTATAGGAAAACTTATTATTAAGCCTTCTTATGAAAAAAAATCGTTCGAATCCTCATATTTTTCTATAAAGAATTCAGGGGACATTTGTGGACCAATTCACCCTTTATGCGGACCATTTAGATATTTTATGGTATTGGTTGACGCTTCCACACGTTGGTCACACATGTGCTTGTTGTCCACAAGGAACGCTACCTTTTCCAAACTATTGGCTCAAGTTATCAAGTTTAGGGCTCGCCACCATAATTATCCGATCAAATCTATTTCAATTGGATAATGCTAGAGAATTCACATCTAAAACTTTTGATGACTATTACATGTCGGTCGGGGTTGAAGTTGAACATCATGTACCTTATGGTCACACCTAGAATGGCCTAGCAGAGGCATTCATTAAGAGCTTACAAATGATTGCTTGATCGTTGGTCATTCGTACCAAGCTTCCGATCACTGCTTAGGGCCATGCAATATTGCACGCAACCATGTTGGTTCGCTTGAGGCCTGTTACAACCCAACCATATAGCGTCATTCAGTTGGTTACCAGATACGAACCTGACATATCGCATTTGCGTGTTTTTGGTTGTGCGGTCTATATGCTTATTTCACCGCCATTGCGTACAAAAATGGGGCCTCGACGAAGGATGAGAATCTACGTCGGAATATGATTTTTTTTCAATTATTCGTTACTTAGAACCTTTGACAGACGATCTTTTTACTGCTCGTTTCACAGATTGTCACTTCTATGAGACAACTTTCCCATCGATAGAGGAAATAAGAACGTCACCGTTCCTGTAGAATGACACAAATTATTGTGGACGACTCACACTTTGTCTCATTTAGATCATTCACTGCTTAATCTGAAACTGAAGTGCAATGCATATTAGATCTTTAGAGTGTAGCTCAAAGCATGCCAAATGCTTTCACAAATTTAGTACGAGTGACAAGATGACATATTCTAGCTGCAAATGTGCCTGTAAAGATGGATGTAGCAAATGTACGATGAACTTCCCTCTTGGAAGCCCGGGATGTCACTTTGGCCAATCCATTTACATTAGCGACTAGCCAATCCTCTGTCCCTACACAATAGCGTGGCATACCTCTTGGTTCAAAGGATCCAAACCTCTAGAAGAAGAAACCCACGGCACAGGCTGTTGAGCTTACCATGAATCCAATTGTCGCCTACTCATTCTATCTAACTCATGAGGTAAATTCTAGATTACGGAACCGTTCTTGAATAGGCGAATCCACCTCCCAAGAATCATGAGATTTCAGTCCATTATGCAAGTTTGGATGATGTCTGGTGTAGAAATGAGATGATAATTGACGATGCATTAGCATATGCAATAGCTACTGAGATTATGTTGTGCAATGACATTAAACTCTATTCCGTTGATAAATGTTGACGTAGAACTGAGTGGTCAAACTAGAAACAAGCAATCTAAGTCAAAATCGATTCATTTGTGAAAAGTAAGGTGTTTGGACTTGTAGCTTCTACTCCTACACATATAAAGCTCGTTGACTATAAGTGGGTTTTTGTTTCGGAAGCATAATGAGAAGAATGAAATTGTGCGTTACAAAGCTTGTCTTGTTGCGCAAGGCTTCTCATATCGCTGCGAGATCGACTATGACGAAACTTATTCATCCATTATGGATGTGATTACTTTTCACGACTTTATCAGTTTGGTAGTTTCTGAAAAACTGAGTATGTAGCTGATGGATGTAGTAACTGCATATCTCTATGAGGATCTTGATACGGAAATTTATATGAAAGTTCCTGAAAGACTTACTTTGACTGGATTAAAAAGTTCCAAACCTCGGAACATGCTCTCAATTCAGCTGAGGCGTTCACTATACAGTTTGAAGCAATCTAGAAGAATGTGGTATAACCACTTGAGCGAGTATTTGACTAGTCAGGGATATGTGAACAACGAACTATGCCCTTGCGTGTTCATTAAGAAGTCACATTTCGGTTTTGCAATTGTTGCCGTTTATATCGACGACATGAACCTCATTGGAACTCCTCAAGAGATCAAGAGAACTGCTGCACACCTGAAGTCAAAATTTGAGATGAAAGATCTGAGAAAGACTTGATACCGTCTTGGTCTCGAGATAAAATACCATTTGGATGGAATCTTAGTACATCAATCGAACTACACCCAGAAGGTGTTGCGCCGCTTTAACGAAGATAAAGTGAAGCCTTCGAGTACTTCTATGGTTGTACGATCGCTATATGCAAAACGAGATCCCTTCCATTCGAATAAGGATGATGAAGAGACTTTGGAACCTGAAGTTCCTTATCTAAGTACGATAGATACTTTATTGTACTTAACTTAATGCACTAGACCTGACATTTGATTCACTATTAATCTTTTGGCAAGATACAGTAATGCACTGACACGTAGACATTAGACTAGCGTTAAAGACATCTTCCTTACCTTAAGGGTACTACGAATTTGGGCTTGTTCTATCCTTATGAATCCTCGAGTGATGCCGTAACCCCCCTCGATTCTCGAGTCGATTCTCGCCTTGTTGGTTATGCCGATGCAGGTCACTTATCTGACCCACACAAAGCACGCTCTTAAACATGTTATGTCTTTACTGTTGAAGGCATTGCAATATCTTAGAGATAAACTAAACATGCCTTAATTGCCACTTCGTTTAACCATGTTGAAATACTCGCCTTACACGAAGCTACTCGGGAATGCTTCTGGGCGAGGCCAGTTGTGGGTCATATTCGAAGCTCTTGCAATCTTTACCCTGTCGTTGACCTCTCGACGACTATCTATGAAGATAATGCAGCATGCATTGAACAACTCAAGAAGGGTTACATTAAAGGAGACAACACCAAGCACATTGCGCCGAAGTTCTTTTCATCAAACCACTACCGAAGGCAACATTTTAGAAGCTTGTTCAAGGAATAGGTATGGGTAAACTTTCTGAGTTATAACATTGTTAGTTCTCTTTGGAATTATGTCAAACTCTGGGGGAGTATCTTGAAGTATACTTGCTTGATCTTAATGTACTATTTTTCCTACAATTAGGAGCATTTTTTCCACTGAGTTTTTGCTACGTAATGAGATTTTAACGAGGCACCCACCTTGGTTTGATCATACCCTTGATGACATCCCACAAACGATTCATCTGACTTTGCTCTAGCCATTGGGATTTTTGTGAGACTTAGTTCCATTTGCAAGTTCCTTCTTTACTTTGAGACTAACGTGTTCCCAGAATCAGCGTCGACGAGTCAGCTTCCTCAACTCTATATGATGCCGAATCTACTTGAGTATTTACACACACAAGGAAGAGTGTTATAAACATTGTATTAAACTGTGATTGTGTAAACCCTAGATTAGATTTGATACTTGTTATTCTTCGCTATTAAGACTTGTATTTCTTGGAGGAGAATAATATTTTCCCTCTCTTTTATTATTTGAAAAAACAAAAAGAACAGAAAAATAAAATAATAATATATCTCAAAAAAATAATAATATATCTCAAACAAAAAGAACTGAATTTATTTGAAAATTTAATGGGAGAGGGCAATTTTGATATTATGAATGTTTCATCATTTTTGAATACATTCTCTACACAAACCTACAAACACATTCCTTACACAACCCTACAAACATATATCTCTCTGATCTTTCTCTGTACCTCCCTTTCTCTTGACAGATTAAAATAAGCCACAACAAGGATTGTTTTCTTGGCAATTGTTTTTTTTTCAAATTTATAAATTTAACCTCAAAAATTAAAGTGGGCGTACACCACCTCAGTTTTTTTTTCTTCATATTTTTAAATAATTCAAAAAACTTGTTTTTTCATCTTTGAAAAAATCGGCGTCAACTAATTTATTCGAAGTGTATGTTATAAACATTTTTTACACGTCTCTCAATCTAGGCGGATGTTATTGATTCATAAACATCTTATTAATCTTGACCGTTAGTCCATTCTCTTTTTTGAACAAGTGATAGTATGTACATTAAAAAGGAGGATGTGAGTTTAGTCTCATAATAATAATGAGTTAGCAATAATGTGGTTAAAACTTGCATTTGAACGCTAGTCCATTATTATTCCATCTTATGTTTGAATCTTTTTTTTGTTTTTTATTTTAATACATCGAAATTTTTACACTAGGAGGAGAGAGAGTTTAACTCATCATACAATGAACAACCTAATTTAGTATCAAATTCGTCATGCATGAGTTTGAACTTAAAACATCTTACTTCTAAATAAAGAAAATACCGCTAGACTGTACTACTGAATAACTCTTGTATTTGAATCTTAAAAATAGAAAATTCGCAACTAGTTTAGTTACTGAGTATGTCGTTATATAAATAAAAATAAATAAATAAATGAAAAATGCCATTAACCATTTTTTGATTTTTGGGTTGTACTTACTGGTTACAGCTTACTCGTGCAAACTGAAAGCGGGGCACATTTTTCTGAAGAAAACGGTGTTTGGCTTAAGGCTTAAACCTCGTAAACCCTTTCCATGGCCGCCCTGAAGCTCCTCCTCTCCTCCGCTCGCCGTCACTGCCTCTCAAACCCTCACTCCCGTCTCCACCCATCTCCATTTCTAAGCTACCACAGATCCCTAAGCTCCGAATCCGACCCAAACCCGAATCAGAACCCTCCGCAGCCTCCTAGACGCCAACCCGTGCCGGTCGAACCCGTTTCTTACACTCTCAAACCCAAAGAGCAATCCCTACCCGATCCAGATGCGACTCCCCAAGCAGCACCAACATTACCGCCGCCTCCACAAAGCCCCGGTGACTCGCCCAACTCATCGAGTCAGGACACTCGCGCCACCTGGACCCGTGAAGAGGCGCGTTTCATCAGGGACGTTCCATCTATATGTCCGGTATCGTACCCGGTGAAAGTTGCTCCCTTACCGGAAGATAGGGTCGCGGAGGAGAGCGGAGGTGGCGAAGGCGGAGCTGAAAAGGATGTGGATGGCGTGAAGGACTTGGAGAGAGAGAAGAGGAGGATCGAGGCCGATGGTCGGATGAGGAGGAGGCTTTTTAGGGTTCCTGAGGAGGAGGTGGTGGTTCCTTTTCCCGCGTTGATTAAGGTTGAGAAGAAGGAGAGCAAATCTATTCTCGAGGTCATGGACGCAATTCGCCAAGTCAAGGTCAGTGTAACGTTTCCTCTCTCTGATAAACTGATTGCTGTTTGGTTGCTGAGAAAATGTGGGAAAGTTAAAGGAATTTAAGTTTTACTGTTTTGTTAGATAATTTTGAATTTGGGATATCAAATTACTTCTACTTAATCGAACTAATATACTGTTTATTTGGCTTGGTTGCAATGCGCTTTCCTTCTCTGTTTTGATTTTGTTTCTCAGAGATTAAAAGGTAGTAATGTGTTGATTGGCAGAACAAAATGTAGGTTATTAATAAGCAAAATGAAGTTTATCTTTTTAAATTTATCTTACGAGCTGTGATTGTGATCGAGTTTTAAGACTAAGTTAAGTAGGAGCATATAGAGATCATGCTTGTTTTTCACATGCATATTGTGCTAACCGGTGTTCTTGCTCTTTTAATATAGTTGGATGCCCCCCCCCCCCCCCCCCCCCCCCCCCCCCCCCCCCCCCGAAAGGACTTTGTTTTGTTATTGTTTACTTAGAAGTGTTATGTTTTATTTCAAAGTATTTCTCATTTCTAATCTCTTTTTCACATGGTTAGTTGTTTTACAGGCTAATGCCCAGTGCAAATTTGATGAAACTGTTGAAGCTCATGTACAATTGGGTATTGATGCGAAGCGAAATGTAATTTGTCAACTCATCTGAGTAAAATCTTCTCTTATCTCAAGCATATGTTTTTGTGTGTCAATATAGATATGTTGACTTTTACTTTAGATATTTGAATATATAATAGCAAGTCCTGAGTTTAGATTTTCATTTCATTTCACAGTCCAACAGCATCTAGATTTAAACGATGCCCACATGTGTTTCTAGCTAGTCATGTCCGTTTTGAATAAGGTGAAATCATTTGTGTGAGTGAGTGTGAGATGGCTGTTGGGTATTAACTGTAGGGCAGAATTCTTGAAACAATGACGTAAAGGAAATATTAACAAATGCTTATAAAGGTTGGACCCAAGATGTTTCATTGGCATTTCAGGATTTGAATCAACTCAATGGTTTGGACTCCAGATGTTATTCTTTGAAAAAAGTTATTACGTGACTAAGCTGTAACCATTATTCGTAAGTTCCTTGTATTTGTTGTTTGAAGAATTATCAATGCACACCTTCCATGCACCCAAATATGGTTAGCCTTGACTGAGAAATATTGTCACTTTTTTTACTGTACTTTGTGAGCATAACGTTGCTCATTTTAGTGTATTAATTGCATGTTTTCAGTAGGGTTGTCATGGAATGCTTCTCAAAAGAGTGATAAAGAAGATATTGTTTCTGCTTTCTACTTTATGCTTCAAATTTCTTATGGCACAATTATTTTTAATATTCCAAACTCCTGTTTAAAAGATTCAATTTACATGGACTACCTGATTGAAGTGCAGGCGGTTCGTGGTAACATGACTTTGCCGCATGGTAGTGGGAAGGTAGTTATCTTTACTTTGGTAAATCAATCTTTCTCATCAACTTTCTAGTTGGTTACTGTATTATGTCATTTTTCAGGTTGTCAGGGTTGCTTTCTTTGCTGAAGGCTCAGATGCAGAAGAAGCTAGAGCTGCAGGAGCAGATATTGTTGGCGGTGTTGAACTGGTTGAGGAAATTGCAAGTAATGAGCTAACCATTGTTGCTATTAAATAATATGCTGAAAAAGAAACTCCTGTCCACTAGATATACTATGCAATGATATTGCCATTCTAACTTTTTTGAGTTGTGGTTTTGCAACAAAAAAAAAAAAAAAAAAAAAAAAAAAAAAAAAAAAAAAAAAAGAAGTTTGTATTTTAAATTTGTGTTTATATGGGTTTATGTGAATCTTGCATTGATTGAGTTCAAAGAAATCAAACAATTTATCGTCTGCCTTTTATCATGCAGGCAGTCATAAGCTCAATGTTGACAAGTGTTTTGCTACAAATGAAATGATTATGCGCCTGGCAAAGGTTTTTGAGTTGTAATTCTTCACTTGTGGGATTAGTCAACTTTATTGTGTTTTTAATCAAAAGTGGATATTTGATGTTTGACAGATTGCAAGAATTCTTAGAGAGCGTGGTTTGATGCCTGACCGTAAAGTGAGTTTATATTGTTATAATTTTTATTCAGTTTGCAGATCTATGGGAAAATTACTAATTTTTGTTATACTATGTATTGTATAGCTAGGTACTGTCACCAATGACATTACTGGAGCACTGCAGAACGTAAGACAAGGTCATATTGAGTATAGAATGGACAGAACATCAATTGTACATGTGGGACTTGGAAAGGTACCATAATTACAAACACAACGTTTTCATTTCTTCAAATGTTTGTTTGCTGGAGACATGGATATCACTTTCTTTCTTTCTTTTCAGGTGAGCTTCACGGGGGAGTATCTGCAAGAGAACATTGGTGCATTTATGAGTTCTCTTTTGCTGGCAAAGCCTACAGGTTTAAAAAAGTGTAAGTGGCACAAATGACTCGTGTGTTTCCTATATTGTTGTTTTTGGGCTAAACTAAGTAAAGGTGAAGTTTGATCTGGATGTTCACCTATAATTTTACACATTGGTTTTTTTATCTGGCATCTGTGCAATTAGATACACCTCTCAGTATCGCTGAGGGTTGAGCCTTTTTAGCCATGTTGATTGCTGAACCATTTATGAAATATTTGGCTCTACTCAACTAGCAGTTCAGCTCGATTTTCTTGTTTCATATATTAACCAAACTTGATAGTCAGTTCAGGTCCCAAAAAATGAAAATCCTCATGCTTTTAAAAGGCCACTCAAGGTGGCAGTATTATCTTATAGAATTCTATCGATTATTTATTTTTTTTCAGATGAATGGTGTTATCCTGATCCATATTGGTGGGCTCTACCCTAATAATATAAGTTTTTGGCATAAAATGATTGTCTAACATGGTATCTGAGATTTCATTGAATTGTTCCAGGAGATCTTAGTTTTGAACCCTCTCCTCCAACTCTCTGATTTTTAGTTCACTTGCATGGTGCACTTCACCTATATATTTCTCCACTTATAGGAGGATCATGGTGCACGTGTTAAAGGGTGTCGTATTAGCTTTGATATATGTCGTTGATGACCTAAGTTGTTGAAAGCGCAATACTTTGCTAGGAGTTGTAAATGATCAATTTCCATAAATGAAGTGCAGGTGCATGACTCTGCATAATTGTGTTTTGTTAACTCTACTATGCATAACAAATCTTTGTGTTGCATTTGAGTCTTTGACCCACCTTCATGGTTATGCGGTAAAATTTGTTTGTCACCCTTTGATCGCATGAAGCACCTTGTAGTATTATAGTCGTTTCTTTTAAGGCCAAGCTGAGAATGGCCTTATATCTGTCGCCCACCGCTGAGCCAGACCTGAGCTCAACTTTGTTCAGCTAGGTTAAGCCTCTGAGCCACTTGAATCCACATAACTTCCCTATTCAATCTAGAAAATCTTAGAGCTCAGTTTGGCTTAGCTCAACCGTTAACCTATACATTCTGCGCAAGCAATTGCAGTGTTAACTCCAGGGTACACTTATGATCTTGATTAAATCTAATTATAGCATATTCTGTGAAATCCTGGATGGAAGATAATTAGCTCAATGTGTTAGCTGTATATAATATTTTCCGTTATGCCCACCTATGTATCATTAAGAAGAAAATTGAAGAGATGTTTAGGACACTGCAAATAATAGTTGTGGAAGGACGTCCCTCTGTTTACTAGATTGTGCACTTTTAATGAATTGACGAGAATTTTTGTTGCAAGCTTTTCACTGAGTATCGGATTGGACTTTTTCTTTTGCTTAAATATATACATATTCTTTTCACGTTTATTAAAATCATTCACAATTTTCATTTTCGCAGCTTCCAAATATGCGGGGTATATTAACTCGTTCCATATATGTAGCACGGTGAGCTCTTAACCCTTGTTTTTGTATACTTTAGTTAAATGCGGTCTTGTAAAATTGAAACTAATCCAGTCCATTATTATGTGCAGATGGGTCCAGGATTCCCGGTTTCAATACAGTCATTGTCCAAAGCTGCAGATCACTACAATAAAGTGCACCTCAAGGCTTAAGTGACGTGATTTGTTGACATTTCCAACCAAGCTCAAAAGGTTCAGCATTTACTCTGTTAGTCTTTTACTCTTTTAGGTAGCGACGGCTCTCCTTGTCTCTCTCGGAGCGGGATGTGGATTGACTAAATTGGAATACTAGATTGACGGGTTTCCGTGAATCTGCAAGTCGTCCGAGTGTTTTTGCAAATGGCATTTCGCTCTACTGCTTCACATCATCACGATCTTCGTGTTTCCCTGCAATGTGTTTTTTTTTTTGATTTTTTTTTTTATTTTTTGAATTCTCTTCGTTATTTATTTGTATAAATTTTACCGTTGCAATCTTCTAAAATAGATGTTCCATGATTTTGATGTGCGGCACATTATCGCAACTTCTCGATTTGGACGAGGATGTTCAGCATACTCCTCTGTGTAAATGCAATAATGTTCTGTGACTATATGGAAAACGTGGAGGCGAGACGGGTCCTCATTCGTCACTAGGAACTTGCTACCTGACCCGAACTTGATCTGTTAAATTTAATGGGTAGTATGAAACAATCCACTACCCGTTAAAGAAAGTATATTTTACTTCAATAAATAATAAAATGAAAAACATTAATACTAACTCTGTATTTATATACAAAGTTGTCAATACATTAGTATCTACCTACCTAAACTTTAAAAGTCCAAAACGCGCGCGCGCACACACACTATATTCGTTATATAAATTATATTATATCTATAATATGTACTATTGGGGTCAAATATGGAATGAATATAGATCGGGGACCCTTACAACCATATCCGAATAATATTTATGGTTTTCCCCAATCCTAAATATAACCGAATTTTCATCCTCAAATCTGTTTAGGTGGTTATATATTGTTATCGAGTTTAACGGTTTGAATTGCCATACTTAGTTGGAAGGACTAATACAAACTTTTAAAAAATATTAAATTATAATTTTTAGATATATTATAAATTAGTATAAAATATAATAATGTTTACAATTTTTTTTCCATAGGTGCCTAGATCGCTTGATGACTACCGCATAAGGGATGACGAAAGAATGAATGTTGAATACAACTAAAGAACATGTGTATCAGTTCATGCAATATTGAATCACTTGATAGGAGCCCTCATCCGCATGAGGTGCCCCATGACTATAGATAGAAGGAGGAATATCCCCTTCGAAGTGAAGCAGGCGCTGATGGCAGAGTTATCAATACATGTGGTTTTTTTTTTTAGTTTAATATTTCTAATAATTTAATTATCCTAGATAATTACTTAATGTGTCACATCCCAGCTCAACTCTGCTGTAGCACGATATTGTCCGCTTTGGGTCACATCCTCACGGATTTGTTTTTGGGTTTTGGCACGAGAACCTCCCAGGGGGGTCACCCATCCTAGGGCTGCTCTTGCACAAACTCGCTTAACTTTGGAGATCTTATGGGATCCAGAGCCAGTGAGTTTCCAAAAGGCCTAGTGCTATAGGGAGGGGAGCATGTACATATAAGGCACATCACCCCCTCTCCGTTGGTCGATGTGGGATCTTACAATCCACCCCACTTAAGGGGAACCTAGTGTCCCCGTCGGCACATCCGCACCAAACGGTAGAGTGACTTTGATACCAAATTGTCACATCCCAGCTCGACTCTGTCGTAGCACCATATTGTCCACTTTGGGCAACGCCCTCACGGATTTGTTTTTGGGTTTCGGCACGAGAACTTCCCAGTGAGGTCACCCATCCTAGGACTGCTCCCACCCAGACTTGCTTAACTTTGAAGATCTTATAGGATCCGGAGCCAGTGAGTTCCCAAAAGGCTTGGTGCTATAAGGAGGGGAGCATGTACATATAAGGCACATCACCATCTCTTCGTTGGTCAATGTGCGATCTTACAATCCACCCCACTTAAGGGGAACCTGGCGTCCTTGCCGGCACATCTGCACCGAATGGCATAGTGGCTCTAATACCAAATTGTCACATCCCAGCTCGACTCTGCCGTAACACGATATTGTCCGCTTTGAGCTTACCAATCCCTCACGGTTTTGTTTTTGGGTTTTGGCACGAGAACTTCCCCGGGGGTCACCCATCCTAGGACTACTTTCGCCCAAACTCGCTTAACTTTGGAGATCTTATGGGATCCGAAGCCAGTGAGTTCCCAAAAGGCTTGGTGCTATAAGGAAGGGAGCATGTACATATAAGGCACATCACCATCTCTCCGTTGGTCGATGTGGGATCTTACAATCCGCCCCACTTAAGGAGAACCTAGCGTCCTCGCTGACACATTCGCACCGAATGACATAGTGACTCTAATACCAAATTGTCACATCCCAGCTCGACTTCGTTGTAGCACGATATTGTCCGTTTTGGGCCACGCCCTCATGGATTTGTTTTTGAGTTTCAGCACAAGAACTTCCCAAGGGGTCACCCATCCTAGGACTGCTCTTGCCCAAACTCGTTTAACTTTGGAGATCTTATGGGATTCGGAGTCAGTGAGTTCCCAAAAGGCTTGGTGCTATAGGGAGGGGAGCATGTACATAAAAAGCACATTACCCTCTCTCCGTTGGTCAATGTGGGATCTTACAATCCACCCCACTTAAGGGGAACCCGACATCCTCGCTGGCACATCCGCATCGAACAGCAGAATGGCTTTGATACCAAATTGTCACATTCTAGCTTGACTCTGCCGTAGCACGATATTGTCTGCTCTGGGCTTACCATCCCTCACGGTTTTGCTTTTGGGTTTCGTCATGAGAACTTCTCAGGGGGGTCAGCCATCCTAGTACTGCTTTCGCCCAAACTTGCTTAACTTCGGAGATTTTATGGGATCTGGAGCCAATAAGTTCCCAAAAGGCCTCGTGTTACAGGGAGGGGAGCATGTACATATAAGGCACATCACCCCCTCTCCGTTGGTCGATGTGGGATCTTACATAATGTATTTGTATAACTAACACTTTTTTTTTTTTTTTTTTTTTTTTTCAAATAACTTCGAGATCAACATGCCAGAGCCGGGTTTGTCAGACTACATAACCCGATTGTTAAATTATTGGTTCAGGGAGTGGAAGTACAATACATAACCCGATTGTTAAATTATTGGTTCAGGGAGTGGAAGTACAATACATAACCCGATTGTTAAATTATTGGTTCAGGGAGTGGAAGTACAAGTTGCACAACCCTTTGAAAGTCATGAAGAAGCTTTGACATATCCGCCCACTGAATTTAAGCATAGGATGGACAAGTAGCACTGGCTCTATGGTTATTTTCAGAATTTATAAATTATGGAAATGGACGTTTTTCAGGATGAAGCAGTTAAATGGGTGAAGTAGTTTCCCATTGAGAATAAATTTCTTTTCAATTTCAATATAATTGTACGAACATTGTGGTTTTATTGATGAAATAAATTTGTTTAATATAATGAGATTAATGTAATAAAAATTAATTAATTAAATATAAACATGTTTTAATATATATTTTTAATAATAATTACACTTTGCCAGACAAATTAAATCGTCGGGTTAAGTTTTTAAATTTATATATTTTTTGGTTTATAAAGCTTATCCGATGAATGTTTCGTTGGCAAAAATCAATAAGGTTTTTTTTTTTTTTTTGGGTACTGGCCGTATACGAACAATGATTTTTTGGGCTGTCAAAGGATTTAGTCAATCATTCTGCTTTCTTGATCATTACACTATATATCAACTTATTGAAAACGAAAGCAAAAAACCAAATTATCGTTCAGAAAAAGAGGGAAATTATCAACTGGCTCAAGCTCAGCATGGGAGTAGTTGAGTTGAACACAAGGAAAAGTAAACCATCCTTTCCTCCCACTTGGAGTTCATTTTTGTCAATATGCATGGAGCAAAATTGACTTCATTCAAACTATTACAAAATGGATATATGCATGCCTCTCTTGACTTTTTCCCTTCCTTTAGCTATTTTTAGAAAAGAGAAGACATGCACGCAATATTTATTAATTACATTTCTAGATATATTTGTGAGTATGACTTATACTGAAGTTGATCAAATTCAAACACAAAACAGTATTTTATAATAAGTTGTTCAAAAACAAAACAGCAATCTATAATTATTCAACAAAAAGTCACCTATACGAATTTGTATATCTAATTCAAAAAAAAAAAAAAAAACCAATTTAATTTTAAATTGTATTATCAAAGTTATATCGGGCAACGTTCATGAAGGTATCATAATGTTATGGTATACAAGGAGAAATGATAACCACACATCCTCTCTTGCTCACTTATGTTAAATCTAGTTTGTTGTTTCCATTTAATTATTCAATCTAAATGTCAAATCTAAAGACGTGTGTAAAAGAGAAAAAATGTGTGTAGTTGTCATTTCTCTTTTATACTTTAATAACATAGGAGTGCAGTATGAAACATTTTGAAATGCCAATATAAGTTCTTATTACTTAGGGCTTGTTTGGTATATATGACTGTATTATAATGGATAAGACACTATTTTTAAGGCATGTTTAAAGAAGAAATAAAAAATTGTGACCAACTTAGAGGTAGGAGATGAACTCAAGAATAAACTTATCTATTCCAACTGTGACCCATCCCAAATTATTATATATATATATTTTCTCCCTAGTGTGTAAAGTAACGATATTGCCCTCATTGGTTTAGTGACGTGGATGTACATATGTAGATTTAAATTATTTCCTCGCCGTCATAATTAAATCGTACTTGACGTCACGAGCACGTCGACGCGAGTTAGGGCTGAATCGGATATGTAACGAAAAAGTTACGATTATTTAGGTGTGTAAATGGGCAAATTGTGGACCAATTATATGGGCTCCTATTTCTTTTAGCTCAATCAGATAATTTATTTTTCTTCTTTTGTGCCAAATAAAATTAGCTCTCTCTCTCTCTCTCTCTTCGCCAATCAGAACACCCCCCCCCCCCCCACACACACACACACACTCACTTTTCCTTCTCTCTCCCCTTCTCGAGACTTCATTTTCCTTCTTCTTCTTGCACCCGAGACACCCCCAACTCACTTACACCTCGAATCAACACGGATCGAATTGGAAATCACCACCATCACTATCCTTTCGACTTCACAAACCCAGTGGTACCCTTAGTTTCCGAGTTGGTGAGCTGTAACCCGTTAACTCGCGAGATCTGACAAGGAGCAAAGTTTCTTTGACGTGATCCCATTAAGATTAAGAGGTTTTAGGACTTGGAAAGGTTCCCACACAACTTCCCTAGCACTCTAGTGTAGGTTTGAGGTTGCGTTGACATTGGATCACACGGTTTCGAGGAACTCCAGTTTTGGCTGGAGTTGTCGAGGGATTTTCCGACCATCTTTCGTTGGATTTTGGACTTCTAATATTATGAATGTGTTATACTCTTCAAGACCTTCAAATTCATATAGATTTCATGGATTTTGGTTGAGAAATGAAGTAGATATTAAGCTTTGAAAAATTTTCAGAAACCGGCGAACCAGACGGCGGAGTCTGACTAGGTCCACCGGAGAAGAAGAAGAAGAAGAATATTCTGTCAAAGTTGACGGAATATCCTAATGGTGTCAGGTAACATCGTTAGAATTTAACGGAATATTCTTCTATTTTAACAGAATATCCCTAACGGCGTTAGGGTTTCTGTCTTGTGTGCCAGGCACATACCTACGCGTGGCCGGTGCGTTCGACATCCAAAATTTTTTGTAAAAATATGGGGATGTTTGTGTTGTCGAGTAGATCACGTTGGTATATTCAAACATCCCATTTGAGCAATGTATGAGGACTTAATCCTAGGCCTTGTTTATGTGCTATCGAATTAACATTAAAATAGTTGTATCACATATAGGTGAGACGTACCCAGAGGACGAGCGTGGACAAGCGAAGCAAGGGGGCTACGATCTTGCTACTTATCAGTCAGTGGGCATTTGTTTTATATATATATATATATATATATATATTATGATTTCCAGAAAACGTTTTTAAATGAATTTATGCCTTGTATGCCATCTCTATATCGCTTATTACTATATTGTTGCATTAGTATGAATTGTGAATTATACTAATTGATGTTGCGGAGGCTCAGGTAAGCTTCATGTGAGTTAGCATGTGATTGGTCTTGTTGCATTGCATGTTGCTATGCATTTATGCATTTAGAGCTTATTATGCTGCACCCCGGTGTTAGTGCTCCCGCCCGAGGCCAGGGCACAACTTTCATGTGATTGTTCACCTCCTGCACCGCATGCTCACCTTGGATCCAAGTTTTGGTGCTAGCCTGTCGTACAGACCACAATAGGTGGTTCCAACTTGTAGGTGACCCGCGATCTATCGCACAGCTTTCACTTGATCTTAGCACTTTAACGTATTTATTTACACCCAGCCTGTTGTACAGGTCACAATAGGTGACTCTGACTCTTGTGCAGACATATGTTGATGAGCTATAGGCCCAGTCATACCGATCACGTTAGGTGACTTTGACTAGCATACTACTTTATATTGGTTTTACTCCTGGCTTACATCTGTTAGTGCCGAAATATTATGACATGGCATACTTTAGTTTTCGTTGGCCTTGTGCATTGATTTTTCGTACCTACGTAGTAGTATATTCTAGAAACTATACGGTTTTACGGAGAGAGGTTATTATGTTCATAAAGCTAAACATGTTTTCCAACGCTTTGTTTTTGCCCACTCACCCTTCTGTTTTGCGCCCCTCTAGGTTCTAGGTAGCTGATCATCTTTGGTGGCTCACGAGGACTACACGGTGGTTCTCACGGTTCCATAAATAAAAGTAGGGATGTTCTCCCGGTTTGTATAATTAGTACTTAGTTAGTTTGACTGCACTTTCTTTTTAACTATGCTCTGATATGCGTGTATCTTATAATTGATCACCTTCACATACTTACATAGTATCTCTAGTTAAATAAGTTTAGTTTTGGTTTTTATTTATTCACATTTTTCTTATCATTATCACTTTTGTTGTGCACTTGGCTACATCACCCTCACATGATGGCCATCATGCCTCGACTCCGGTCGGTGTGCATCAGTTTGGTATCAGAGCCTAGATTAGGCAGTCCTGTATTTTTGCTTAAGTCCTAATCATTTTGGTCTCTTATGTCAGAACTGTGCCACTTCGTAGAGAGCCACGTATTTTCTTTAAGTCTAATTTTCCAGATATTAGACAACTTGGTGCAGCTATTGCTAGTGCTATTCAGTCCTCACTCCGTCCTCCCTAGAGGACCCCCTTGGAGATTGTATATAACTTGAAGCTAAAGGATTTCTTTGGCAAGGAGGGGGTCCAAGGGAGTTGAGCGTTGGCTCGATCATGTTGAGAAAACCTTTCAAGTGATATAGTGACAGGGAAATCTTTCAGAGGACAGATGGGTCAAGACAGCCACTTGGTTCTTGCGTTTTGAGGCTGCATCATGGTGGAAACAAGAATCCTATCCATTGTCAGTTTAAGATGATTCGAACTGGGAGGTGTTTAAACAGAAGTTTCAGAAGAGATTTATACCTCCGGAGTATTTGGATCATAAGAGGGATGAATTCTCAAAATTGAAGCAGGGGAAAATGTTAGCCACTGAGTATCACAGAAAGTTTACTGATTTATCCCGGTATTGTCTAGAGATTGTTGAAAATCCTGCTGAGATGCTTCAACATTTTAAGAAGGACATTCGTAAGAAGTTGTGTTCTATGGCGACTTTGACTCCCTGTTCCACATATCAAGAATTTTTCAAGGTATTACTTCAGGTTGAAGACTCCAAGAATGCTCCGGACTATAGTGATGAGGAGGAAGAAAAAGGTAATGCTTAGAAAAATAATACTAATAAGGATAAAGGGCAGTCATCATACAGTCCTCGTAAAACACATAATTTTAAGCGAAGTGGCAACAGTTCTGGTTCATCCAGTGGTGGTTCGAATTCTACTACGCTTCGGAGGGGCGGTAGGTTCATAGGTGGTTCCCGATTCTAGTGGCAGAGAAATCCTAACAGTTATGGTGCTCCACTTTGTCGTAGGTGTAATAATCATCTTTTTGGGAAGTGTAGACATGGTGGTAGTGGTAGATGTTTCACTTGTGGTTAGACGGGGCATAGGGCTAACCAGTGTTTGCAGAATCAGCAAAAACCTCAGCCCCCTGCATTACCACCAGCTATGCCCCTTTAGCAAATTCAGGGGCCTAGTGGCTATACTCCGACAGGTTATGGTGGTGCTTACCACTATCAAAGAGATATAGCTTCGTATTCCAGAGGAGCATACCGGTAACCAGCTGATCCATATTATTAGGGTAGTTATCCATCACATCAGGGATGTTATGCTCCATATGCACCGTATCAGGGTGGTGGACCACAATGGTATACTAGAGGACAGTCTTAGAACCTTGATGTTGCCTCTAGTAGTGCTGGTTCATCGAGGCAGCCTAATCAGTCCAGTCAAGGACGAGGTAATCAAGGAAATAGAGGTCGTGGAGGTCGGCAGCAAACACAGGGCCGTGTTCATCACATCACTCTGCAAGATGCTCAGCGTAACCCTGATCTGATTATAGGTACGTTAAATATTCTTGGTCATTTTGCTAGAGTATTAATTTATTCAGTGCCACACATTCTGTTATTTCTCATATGTTTACTCTAAAGACTCAACCACACCCTACTTCCCTCGGTTATGAATTGGAGTTTTCCATGCCTAGAGGTGAGACTTGTTATGTTAGCTGGGAGTATCAAGGATGTCCTCTTTTTGTTGAGGATGTCATCATGCCAACTAATCTTGTTCCTTTGGATATTGTCGATGTAGATGTTATTCTAGGCATGGATGAGTTACATTACAATCATGCCAAGTTGGATTGTTGCGAGAAGGTTGTCACTTTCCATTGGCCGAGCTTGCCTGTGGTCACTTTTATTGGTGAGCGTTGTGGATTGAGACAGGGCGTTATCTTGGCCATGAGTGTGAAATGATTGTTGAGGAAAGGATGTCAAGGCTATCTAGCTTATGTGGTGCTGAATGAGGATACTTCTACTCATGTGGAGGATGTTCGAGTAGTTAGGCATTTTCCTGATGTTTTTCCTGATGATTTAGTTGGACTACCACCAGATCGTGAGGTGGAATTCGCTATAGATTTAATTCCAGGTACATATCCTATTTCTTTAACCCCTTATCGAATGGCTCTTGCTGAGTTAAGAGAATTGAAAACCCAATTACAAGAACTTGTTGATAAGGGTTTTATTCAGCCCAGTACTTCTTCTTAGGGAGCCCTAATTTTGTTCGTACAAAAGAAAGATGGAACTTTGAGGCTATGTGTTGACTATCGACAGTTGAACCGGGTAACGATTAAAAACCATTATTCGTTGCCTCATATTGATGACCTTTTTGACCATCTTCGGGGTGCCTATGTGTTCTCAAAGATTGGATTTAAAATTAGGGTACTATCAGCTAAAAATCAAGCATGAGGATGTTCCGAAGATAGCATTTCGAACTCGTTATGGTCATTATGAGTTTCTGGTGATGCCATTCGGGTTAACTAATGCTCTAGCAGCCTTTATGAACCTGATGAATTGGGTATTTCACCCGTATCTCGACAGGTTCGTTATTGTCTTCATTGATGATATTTTGGTACATTCTAAATCTAAGGTGGAACATACTAGACATCTCACCCTAGTTCTGAAGAAGTTGAGGGAACATCAGTTGTATGCTAAATTTAGTAAATGTCAAGTTTTGCTGGATCAAGTGTCGTTCTTAGGACATGTGATATCAGCTCAGGATATTCTGGTAGCCCCTCAAAAGGTAGCTACAGTAGAGAATTGGGAACAACCTCATATTGTCACGGAAGTACGAAGTTTTCTTGGTCTAGCATGCTATTATCGATGTTTTGTGAAAGATTTCTCAGCTATAGCTCTGCCATTGACGAGGTTAACCTGGAAATGAGTTAAATTTGAGTGGAGTGATGGTTGTGAGCGAAGTTTTCAGCAATTGAAGTATTGTCTCACTCATGCACCTGTTCTGGCGCTTCGTGATGATAATGGGAACTTTGAGATTTATAGTGATGCTTCTTTGAATGGTTTGGGCTGTGTGCTAATGCAGTATGGTAGAGTGATCATGTATCCCTCACGACAATTAAAGCCCTATGAAATGAATTATCCTACTCATGATCTTGAGTTAGCTGCTATTATTTTTGCATTATTTGTACAGGGAAACGTGTTGGATCTTTATTAACCATAAAAGCCTCAAATACATTTTTACTCAGAAATATCTTAATCTCAGGCAGCGGAGATGGGTTGAGTTACTCACTGATTATGACTGCACGATTGAGTATCATCCTGGTTGTGCAAACTCCGTAGCTAATGCTTTAAGCAGGAAATCCCAGGGTCGACTCAACACACTTTATGCACGCAGTGTTCCACTCTTGACTAAATTGTGATCTATTGGAGTCACATTAGGTGAAAATTATCAAGGAGCTCTACTTGCTAAAGTTAGGCTAATTTTGCTGGATTGTGTACTCGAAGCTCAGGCGAATGATTCGGAATCTCAGGAGTTAATACAAGCAGTGTCTAAAGGGAAAAAAGAAAGACCTCAGGATTCAGAGACCTGATGGTATACTTATGCAGGGTGATCGGATGTATGTACCTAACATAGCAGAATTAAAGAAAGAGATACTTGATGAGGCGCGTGTTTCGGCTTATGCGATGTATCTTGGGAGTACCAAGATGTATAATACCATCCATCCTTTCTATTATTAGCCTAGTATGAAAAGAGAAATTGCTGAGTATGTGAGTTGTTGTGTAGTTTGTCAACAAGTTAAGGTAGAAAGGAAGAAACCTTTTTGGGTTATTACAGCCACTTCCCGTACCTCAGTGGAAATGGGAAGATATTACCATGGATTTCGTGTACAAGTTACCTTGTACCGGAATGGTTATGATGGTATTTGGGTGATAGTTGATCGACTCACCAAGTCAGCATACTTCATACCTGTTCGAAAAAATTACTCTTCAAGTCAGTTAGTAGAATAATTTAGTTCAGAAATTGTCAAATATCATGGTGTTCTGATGAGTATCAATTCTGATCGGGACCCCAGGTTCACTTCTAAATTTTGGGTAGCTTTCCAGGAAGCTTTCGGTTCGAGATTACTTTATAGTACGGCTTATCACCCTCAGACAGATGGACAATCTGAGAGAACCATTCAGACGCTATAAGATATGCTGACATCCTTAGTTTTGCAGTTTGGCGATGCTTGGCATAAACGTTTAGCTTTGATTGAGTTTGCTTACAATAACAAATATTATTCTAGCATTGGCATGTCACCTTTTGAGGCGCTTTATGGTAAACCATGCCGTACCCCATTATGTTGGTTTGAAGTTGGTGAGAGAGTGCTAGTGGGACCTGAGATTGTGGATGAGACCACGCAGAATATTTAGGTGATTAAAGCTAACCTAAAAACGGCCCAGGATCGACAGAAGAGTATCGCCGATAAACATGCCACTGACAGAGTATATAAAGTTGGAGATTGGGTATCTCTAAAGTTATCTCCATGGAAATGCGTGGTACAGTTTGGTAAGAAAGGTAAGTTAAATCCTCGCTATATTGGACCTTATTAGATCACCGAGTGAGTTGGTGAAGTTGCCTACATGCTTAAGCTACCTCCAGAGTTATCAAAGGTACACGACATTTTCCATGTGTCTATGCTTTGTCACTATGTCTCTGATCCATTGCATGTAATTCCTCCTCAGCTGCTGGAGATTAATCCGGATTTGACCTACGATGAAGAACCGATGATGATCTTGGATTGGAAACATAAGGTTCTTCGAAACAAGACCGTTCGTATGGTGAAAGTTTGGTGGAGGAAGCATTCAGTCGAGGAAGCCACCTGGGAAACTGAAGAGCGTATACGAGACCTGTATCCACATCTGTTTTATGGTTATTGATGTGTAGAAATTTCGAGGATGAAATTTTCTTAAGAGGGGGTAGACTGTGACGACCTGTCCCAAATTATTATATATATTTTCTCTCCTTATGTGTAAAGTAACGATATTGCCCTCGTTGGTTTAGTGACGTGGATGTACATATGTAGTTTTAAATTATTTTCTCGCTGTTGTAATTAAATCGTACTCGATGTCACGAGCGCATTAACATGAGTTAGGGCTGAATCAGATTTGTAAGCAAAAGGTAATGATTATTTAGGTGCGCAAATGAGCAAATTGTGGACCAATTATATGGGCTCTTATTTCTTTTAGCCCAATCAGATAATTTTTTTTTCTTCTTTTGGGCCAATTAAAATTAGCTCTCTCTCTCTCTCTTAGCCAATCAAAATACACACACACACACACACACACACACACACACACACACACACACACACACACACACACACTCACTTTTCCTTCTATCTCTCATTCTCAAGACTTCATATTCCTTCTTTTTCTTGCACCCGAGACACCCCCCCAGCTCACTTACACCTTGAATCAGTACGGATCAAACTGGAAATCACCACGGATCGAACTGGAAATCACCACCAACACTATCATTTTGACTTCACGAACCTAGTGGTACCCTTAGTTTCTAAGTTGGTGAGCTAACCTGTTAACTCACGAGATCCGACGAGGATCAAAGTTTCTCCGACGTGATCCCGGTAAGATTAAGAGGTTTTAGGACTTGGAAAGGTTCCCACGCAACTTCCCTAGAACTCTAGTGTAGGTTTGAGGTTGTGTTGACATTGGATCACACGGTTTCAAGGAACTCCAGTTTTGGCCGGAGCTGTTGAGGGATTTTTCGACCATTTTTTGTTGGATTTTGGACTTCTAATAGGTACGAACGTGTCCTACTCTTCAAGACCTTCAAATTCATATAGATTTCATAAATTTTGGTTGAGAAATGAAGTAGATATTAAGCTTTGAAAATTTTCTAGAAACCGGTGAACCATATGGTAGTGGACGGCGGAGTTCGGCGAGGTCCACAGGAGAAGAAAGAATATTTCGTCAAAATTGACGGAATATCCTAGTGACGTCAGGTCACACCGTTAGAATTTAACAGAATATTCTGCTATTTTAACGAAATATCCCTAACGGCGTTAGGGTTTCTGTCTTGTGTGCTAAACACGTGCCTATGCATGGCCGGCGCGTGAGGGCGCGTCCGATTTCCAAACTTTTTTGTAAAAATATGGAGGTGTTCGTGTTGTCGAGTAGATCATATTGGTATATTCAAACACCCCATTTGAGCAATGTATGAGGAATTAATGCTAGGCTTTGTTTATGTGCTATCGAATTAACAATAACATAGTTGTATTGCATATAGGTGAGACGTACCTTTAGGATGAGCGTGGACAAGCGAAGCAAAGGGGCTATGATCTTGCTATTTATCAGTGAGTGGGCATTTGTATTATATATATATATATATATATATATATATATGCTTTAGGATTTTTAGAAAATATTTTTAAATGAATTTATGCCTTGTATGCCATGTCTATACCGCTTATTACCATATTGTTGCATTAGTATGAATTGTGAATTATATTATTTGATGCTGTGGAGGCTCAGGTAAGCTTCAGGTGAGTTAGCATGTGATTGGTCTTGTTGCATTGCATGTTGCTATGCATTTATGCATTTAGAGCTTATTATGCTACTCCCCGGTGTTTGTGCTCTCGCCCGAGGTCAGGGCACAGGTTTCACGTGATTGCTCACCTCCCGTATCGCACGCTCACCTTGGATCCAAGTTTTGGTGCTAGCCTGTCGTACATACCACAATAGGTGGTTCCAACTCGTGGGTGACTCACGATCTATTGCACAACTTTCACGTGATCGTAGCACTTGAGCGTACTTATTTACACCCAGCCTGTCTTATAGGTCATAATAGGTGACTCCGACTCGTGTGCAGACATATGTTGATGAACTATAGGCCCAGTCGTACAGGTCACGTTAGGTGACTCCGGCTGACATACTACTTTATATTGGTTTCACACCTAACTTACATTTGTTAGTGCTGAAATATTATGACATGGCATACTTCAGTTTTCACTAGCCTTGTGCATTGATTTTTCGTACCTATGTAGTAGTATTTTCTGGAAACTATAAGGGTTTTACGGAGAGGGGTTATTATGTTCATAAAGCTAAATATGTTTTCCAACGCTTTGTTTTTGCCCACTCACCCTTCTGTTTTGCTTCCTTCCAGGTTCTAGGTAGCTGATCATCTTTGGTGGCTCACGAGGACTACACGGTGGTTCTGACGGTTCCATAAATAAAAGTAGGGATCTTCTCCCTGTTTGTATAATTAGTACTTAGTTAGTTTGACTGCACTTTCGTTTTACCTATGCTCTGATATGCATGTATCTTATAATTGATCACTTCACACTTACATAGTATCTCTAGTTAAATAAGTTTAGTTTTGGTTTTTATTTATTCACATTTTTCTTATCATTATCACTTATGTTGCGCACTTGGCAACGCCACCCTCACATGATGGCCAGCATGCCTCGATTCCGATCATGGTGTGTCAGTCCAACCGTCCTCAAAATAGATGGATTAAATGTTCATGCCTAATCCTCTTTTAATCTCCCAAAATAAAAAATCATACTCTTCTATCTTCAACATGCCTTGAATTTGGAGAGGTCAATTCCAATTTAATCCTTTGTACCAAACAAACCCATAATTATTGAAAAATATTGTTTATTTATTTATTTTTATAAAAAAGTAGCGTGTTTAAGTAGGTGTCGACTTCAAATCTTGTATTTGATCATGTTCAATGAAATTCACTGTTTTCCAAACAAATTTAATAATAATAACAATAGGTATCAACTTGAGAATAAGTGACCATGGACTCGGTAAGTACCTCTACAGAAATGGATTTAATCCATGAGGCAGCAACTTCCTGTCTCATAATAATTAGGAAACTTTAACAAAAAGCTCCTGATATTGTTCATTTTAACGAAAAGTCATATTTTTACACTAAAATGTCAATCCTGATACTATTCACTTTACCTTTTGTTTTGTCCTTATCGTTAAAACTCAAAGTTTTCAAACCATTTTCATTAATTTTGCTTAATAATTAAGCTACCTAGAGAAGAGAGGCACTGAATTTTAAGCTTGATATTGATGAACGGTACTTAGCTACTCAAAGATGAGTAGGAACTCCTACTCAAAATTCGTAGTGTTTTAATCACAGAGCTTTGTGCTTATGGTCAGAATCGTTCATATTGTGAATAATACTGTAAATATCATCTATGTAAAAAATAAATTAAAACTAAGGTCGTTTCATCAATTTATTGTAGCAATTACATAAACGGTTCATAATGCTTTTACCAATACCGTTCATTTGTTTTTAAACAGTTTGATGACTAAGCGACTTTAGTTTTAATTGACTTTTTGCAGATGTGATATTTATAAGGTGATTTATAATATGAACTGTTCTAATTATAAACACGAAGTCTATAAATTGACTATGAACAATTTTGAGTAGGAGTTTCTACTATTTTTAAGTAGCCAAATATTGTTCGATATTGATATCCATTGGTGGGTCAATATTTGGTTTATCCTATTTTGCTTGCTCGTTGCTGAAATGGCTGTCATCCATTTGCCAATTTAATAAAAAAAGGTCATACATTTCTGATTAACCAAAAAAAAAAAAAAAAAAGTGTATATTTTCCATAAAAAATTAAAAATTAGAAAAAAAAAAAAAAAGAAAAGAAAAATCTCTCTTCAAAATATATTGAAGGTACACATTGAGTCCTAATGATTATTTAATCATCGTAGTTTGCTTTTTGTCTTCATGTTTTACATGCATTTGGATCATCGGTGTAAAGAAGTCAACCCTGCTTTATTGGTCGGATGCTTTCTTTTTTGTATTGGAGCTAGCTCGATGCTGTTCCTCCATACCCCAGCAAGTAGACGCGTTAATCAAGCAGCAAAATTTGAATTTCCAACTTCACCAGAAACGAAACGGCCTCTCTCTCATGCATGCAATGCACAATTTCTTACTCTATATATAAAGTGCGTCCTCAAACCACCTTCTCACACCGCAAAGCAAGCTGCTTCATATATTCAGCTCTAATATTGAAGCTCATATCATATAATATAATGGCCTCTCTATCCCATTTCCTCATCATTACAGTACTCTTCATCGTCCCTTTCTTTAGCTGTTGTGTCAATGCACAGCTCTCGGCCAATTTTTATGCAAGAACTTGCCCAACTCTTCCAACCATCGTTCGCAATGCTATGAGGCAAGCTGTTTCTAGAGAGGGTCGGATGGCTGCCTCTATCCTTCGTTTATTTTTCCACGACTGCTTCGTAAATGTGAGAATATATAGTACAAAAATATTTTCTTGTCACGCAACGTATATATGCTGATTAATTACAGGACTCATATTCAGCTATATGCAGTTTAATTTGATTCACAACTTTCTGATTCTGCCTATTAATTGTAGGGTTGCGACGCTTCCATACTGTTGGATGACACGACCACCTTCACAGGCGAAAAGAATGCATTCCCAAACCGGAACTCAGCTAGGGGCTTTGAAGTCATTGACACCATTAAAACTCGCGTTGAAGCTGCTTGTAATGCTACTGTGTCATGTGCAGATATTTTAGCACTTGCAGCAAGAGACGGTGTTGTCTTGGTTAGCAACTGCAACGATGCTAATTTTGCATGCTTTCTTTTGCAGAAAATTAGCCATATTTAGTTTTCTATTGCTATTCTACAAACTATTTTTCCCTACAAAACCTATAAAAACCCTTGTGAAGTATTACTCAAGCTATCTACTTTCATTGTATGTGTGTGTGTCTATATATATATATATAAAAACAACTATATATAGTAATACTCGATCTGCACATATCAATTATCAAATAGACCAATTAAGACTTTATGCTTAATATGGTCTATAAATCACAATATTAGTTTAACCACAACTGATACAATCAATTTTAACTTATGACTTTAACCCCCCAAAAAAAAAAAAAAAAAAAAAAAGAAAAAAATCTTATGACTACATTGCAAGTGCGTTGCTAATAGCTAAAACAGTGTGTCCGTCACATTCACGCTACTTGAGTTTGATCCAACTTTATTAAAATTAGAGTTGTCTTATATATTTTATTTATTTATATATTTATTTTTGAAGAAGAAGAGTAACTTGATAAAAAAAAAAGTTAATGATTCTTGAAAATTATTTAATTTTTTTTTTCTTCTCTTTTTGAACGAGTGTGGAACTTTCAACTATGGCCCCAATTTTCTTGCTTTTAGTCTGATATAGCTGCAACTCGTCATGCATGGGGACAAATTAACCAGCTGCTACGTACATTTTTTAAAATTTCAGATAGTCAATGATTGACCCACCCATTTTTGCATAGATACAATGCACTCCACATCGTAATCACATACCTTCAAAAATATATTCAATTCTCTCTGGGGTTATCTGATATTGATCACGTGATAATATTGACATGAGGACTTGTCGTTTGTTTCTGTGTGCAGCTTGGAGGAACCTCATGGACGGTAGCCCTAGGCCGAAGAGATGCCAGAACCGCAAGCCAAACTGACGCCAACAACCAGCTCCCCTCCCCATTCGCTAACCTCGCAACCCTAATCTCAAACTTTGCAGCTAAAGGTTTAACCGCCACAGACATGACCGTGCTCTCTGGCGGCCACACATTAGGCCAGTCTCAGTGTTCATCCTTCAAAACCCGCATATACAACGAGACCAACATCGACCCTGCCTTTGCAACTACTCGTAAGCGTACTTGTCCAGCTTCCGGTGGCGATACGAATCTAGCTCCTTTTGATATAACTCCGAATCGCTTTGATAATGAATACTACAAGGCCCTTGTGGCTCGCCGTGGTCTTCTCCATTCGGACCAGGAACTCTTCAATGGTGGGAGTCAGGATGCCTTGGT
Source organism: Pyrus communis (assembly GCF_963583255.1). Lineage (NCBI taxonomy): Eukaryota > Viridiplantae > Streptophyta > Magnoliopsida > Rosales > Rosaceae > Pyrus > Pyrus communis. The sequence goes on along the minus strand of NC_084809.1, from coordinate 23,445,963 downwards.
TAGAACTTATAGCAACAACGTTGCGGCTTTTACAAGAGATTTTGCTGCAGCCATGGTGAAGATGAGCGCTATTAGTCCTCTAACAGGGACAAATGGAGAGATCAGGAAAAATTGCAGGCTAGTCAACTAAGTTTTTGAGATTTACTGTAATACGGTGATATTTATATAATTTACCTAGAAATATGAACAAGTATGGGGTATGTAGCTAGGAAGTGGGCAAGAAAGTGCTGTTAACCAAATTAATCTGTGATAAAGTTAATTTCATGCGCACTGAAGAAGTATTGCAATGAAAGCATTATTATTATTATTATTATTATTTTTTATTTTTATTTTTTATTCAGAAAGCATTATATATTATAGAAAACTTTATTTGTGTTAATAGTGTATTGTTCAGAATTTCGAATTTGCAACTTGGCATGCTAATATGCAACAACAATCTCCAGGTCAAAGCATGGAAGCTCATCCTTTTTTATTTATTTATTTTAGAGTGCATTTTTGTTCACCTCTAAAGTGAGGGTTATGCTTATACTCTCGTTGATTGTCGTTAGATTAGTTTAAATTTCGAAATTCATGTCTTAAATCAACTAGATCAAACTAATTTAACCGCAATTAATGAGGGGGTGAGCATCCCCACCACTTTTGGGAGGGAGCAAATCCAACAGAGCAAAGGCCCTGCCAACAAGCTCAACATCGAACGCTATGCGTGAAGCGCATACGACTAATTCTACCAGTCACAAATGATAGAATAACCATTGTGGCCGTGGAAATGGGAAGCAATCCCAGCCACGAGCTCAAGGTCAACAGAGCAAAGGCCTTGCCAAGGGAGGAAATTCGACCCATAAGAGCAATGCCCTTGTCCCTAAGGCCCCTAACTTCAAGAACAAAGGAAAAGATACCGTTCAATCAGCTTCCACTGAATTGGACATGTGCTATTGTTGTGGATCAAGGGAACATTGGTCACGCATGTGCCGAGCTAATCTTGAGGTCATTACCAAGTATTATTCCCATCGGGAGACTAACTTTGCACATGTGGAAAATTCCCACCACCACCATGGAGATTTCAGATTTTTAGGAGGCATCCGTTCTTATGGAAGAATAAGTCTATTTTTCGAGACATGTTTGGGAGGGATTCCCCCTAGTGGCCAAAAACCCCCTCCCCCCAAGAGGCCCTCTATTCTCCCGATTCCAGAAGAACGTTATTGAGCTTTAGAGATATTTGGATAATAAAATTATATTGAAACCATTGGAGAAAATGGTTCTGAATTTCTTTGTATCACTTCTTATGAATATGGCTAGAAGCATATTCACGAGAAGCTGGAACGTCTCCTAAGTGGGTTGTACATAACAACCATTCGAGCCATTGAGACCCATCATGTGGCCGGCTATGTGTTCGAGTTCCAGAGCACTTCGTTGCTTTGGTATGACTATTTAGGACATCCATGATGAGATATGATGCAACGTATCCTCAAAGTATCACACGGGCATCCTCTAACTCAAAGTTTGAACTCTTATCCTGGACATCTTTCCTGCAAAGCATGCTCACTGGGGAAGTTGATTACTCAACCCTCTGCTACAAAGATCATTCACAACGCTTCTAAGTTTCTTTCGAGGATTCAAGGGGATATTTGTGGACATATCCAACCAACATGCGGACCTTCAGATACTTTATGGTGTTGTTTAATACATTGGCACGTTGGTCACATATCTACTTACTGTCCACATGCAATGCTACCCTTGCGAAACTAATACCTCAAATCAATAAGCTTAGGGCTCACCACCCTGATTATCCTATTAATTCGATTCGAATGGTGATGAGTCGATTTCATATTATATATTTTACCTTATTCTTAGCATATTTTAGTAATTATTTTTGTATAATTTTAATACTTTGCTTTATATTCTCAACATAGGACATTCGACTTCTTCCGGAGCGACAAACGAATTTTGGAGTAATTCAAATTGGAGGACATTCCTGCGTTCCTTAGCTTGTCTGTAACAAAAGTTCAGCAATTTCTACCAAGCAGTTATTTTTTGACGATTAAATAAAGGAGCAGTGCGCGTTGTTGGAAAGTGACTTTTTGGGCTTAATTGCGATTTTTGGAGCCCAAGATGACTTCTGATGGGTTTGTGGCCTTTTAGAGAAGTGTTTAGAATATTCCAAACTTTAAATCCAACTATTTTGGTCCGGTTTTGGAGCAGATATGCATCTAAAACGTGGCTGTGCAAATTTTAAGTTGATTATCCTAGTCAATTTAGGATTATGTTACCTAATTTATTTGGTTTCCTAGTTTTATTCTAAGTTCTTTTCTAGGAAGGATTGGATTTTCTATGTAGTATAAATAAGCCTCTTGGTCGGCCCTAGTTTTTCTTCTTTTACCTGATATTGGAGAGAAGAATTTGGCAAAAGCTTAGAGATTTCCAAACTTTATTCTCCAGGGTGTTTTCACTCTTTTTCTGTTTTAATAAAAAATTTTTGATTTTAATTATGAATATGCATAACTAACTTTTTTTGGCTAGGATGAGGCCATGAGCCTTAGCATGAATATGCAGTCTTTATCTAATTGCTTATGATATTATATAAGTATACTTTGAATTATTAATCACTGTGTTTAAACTGTCTTTGTGTCTTAATGCTTAGCTACCATTAGGATGTTTAGTTAAGTAATTGGACGCAATTTCTGTTGGAATGTCACCTTGAAATTGAGGAATGCTTTTTGTGGTTAATAATTGTTCACTTAGAACGACTGCCACATCTTAAGGGTTACATGGATTTTTAAAGGGTTTTCACAAAACATAATGAGTCATGCATGTTTGATATACGTTCTATCTTGAATGCCACAAGTAGAATATACACTAGGAAAACCTAACCTTCAAAGTTGCATGGATAATTCATAAGTAATTAATAAATCTACATAGGATTGTTAAGGGGACATCTGAACCCTAGTGCTTTTCCAAATTTATTTCTCTAAACCTTTTCTTTTTATCTGATTTCTTCTTAATTGATTACTAGTTGTTTTTCCTAAATTACTTTTCTTCAATTCACTTTTATTATATTTAAATTCAAAATTAATCCTTTCAAATCTTTGTTTTCAAATAATTAACTAAGATTTTGGTTTTGCATAAATTGTTTTAAATAATCCATGTGGGAATGACTTTGCATGAGCATTTTTACTACAATTACTTAGTTCTTTTGCAAGTATTTTGTATGATTTTAACCCTCTTTGTGCAGGTACTAAAAATCCTATCAAGAAATTGGTGCCGCTACCGGGGATTTTTTTAAACAATTTGTGCTAATCATAATTTTTTGTTAATTATTGTTGTCTAAAAAAAAAAAAAATTTCATTTATTGATGTGGAAGCTGGTACTTTGACACTAAGGGTTCATGATCAATTAGTAGTTTTCAGTTTGTTTGAAGTAGCCAGAAACCCAGCAAAATAGCTTGATTATATACGTATTGACGTTTTAGATGGGTTTGTTCATGCAAATTTTTTGGCTCATTCAATAGAGGATCCACTGCAGTAGATTTTATATGGGGATTTTGATGCAGAAACATATGATGAAGAGGTCATGGAAGTTATTCAAGCTTTAGACAATGTGCCTACATTTTTGCCTAAATGGAGACATGTTTACAAGAGTTTAGGAGAACCTAAACAACCACTAAAATTGTCTAAAATTCAGCCACCCAAATTGGAGTTGAGCCTTTGCCTGAACACTTGAAATATGCACTTTTATTGGCTGACCAGATGTTGACAGTTATAGTTACAACAGATTTAACACATTGTGAAGTGGAAAAATTGCCTAAGTGTTGAGAAAATATCAAGATACATTGGCGTGGACTATTCCAGATATAAAGGGAATCAGCCTAGCCATCTGTATGCACATAGTTCTAATGGAAGAAGGCATGGAACCCACAGTTGATGTTCAAAAGCGCCTTAACCCAATCATGAAGGATGTGGTTCGAACCAAAGTAATGAAACTACTTGATGCTAGTATGATTTATCCAATTTCAGATAGCCAATGGGTGAGTCCTACATAGGTTGTACCTAAGTGTACTAGAATTACAGTGGAAAAGAATGATAACAATGAGCTAGTTCTAACGCATTTTATTACTGGCTAGCGCATGTGTGTTGATTATAGGAAGCCCAATTCAGGTAAAAGAAAAGATCATTTTCCTTTACTTTTTACTAATCAAATGTTGGAGAGATTCCTAGTTGAGCTTTCTACTACTTCTTAGATGGTTATTCAGGGTACAATTAGATTCCAATTGCACCTGAAGATCAAGAGAAGACAACTTTTACTTGTCCTTTTGGAACATTTGCTTATTGACAAATGCCATTTGGGTTATATAATGCACCAACCATTATTTAACGTTGTATGATGAGTATTTTCTCTTGTTTGGTTGAGCATATTGTGGAAGTATTTATGGATGATTTTTCAGTATTTGGTGATTTATTTGATCAATGCCTTCGGTACTTCAACGATATCAAGATACAAATTTGATTTTGAAGTGGGAGCATTGTCACTTCATGGTTAAGCAAGGTATTGTTCTAGGTCACTTGGTTTCAAGCAAAGGAATTGATTGGCCAACCTTTACCAACGGTTCATCAAGGATTTCTCCAAGATCAGCCAACCTTTGTGTAATTTATTGGCTAAGTATGCAACTTTTAACTTTGATAAGGGTTGTTTAGAGGCATTTAACATGTTGAAGATACTCCTCACTTTGGCCCCTATTATTCCAACCCAGGACTGGAGCTTACCATTTAGAATTAATGTGTGATGCATTAGATTATGCAGTTGGGGCAGTTCTTGGACAGCGAAAAGACAAGCTTCTCCAGGTCATTTATTTTGTCAGCATAACTCTCAATGATGCACAGCTGAACTATACAACCACTGAGAAAGAATTGTTGGCAATTGTTTTTACATTGAAAAAATTTCGTTCTTATTTAATTTGGGCTAAGATAATTGTCTACACAAATCATGCTGCATTAAAGTATTTATTATCTAAGAAGGAAGCCAAACCTCGACTTATTCATTGGATTCTCTTACTACAAGAGTTTAATTTGGAAATTCGGGAGAAAAAAACCTGTGAAAACGTGGTGGCTGATCATTTACCAAGGTTAATTAATCCTACTACTGATAGGAGCATATTTGTGAGACTTAGTTAGCTTGTTCTTGTGCATTTGTGTTGTTATTTCTTAGTTAATGTAGTATTTCAAGTCATTTTCGTGTGTTTGTAGGTCCAAAGGGTTAAAAGTACCAAGAAAGTGCATTTTGGAGCAGTTTTGGGCACTAAATGGATAGCTTGTATATGGAGCAAGGTGGATGGACGAATTTGGAGTCAAAAGAGGCTAGGAACATGCTACAAATCAGAAAAGGAAAGTTCAAGACAAAGAAGATAAGGAAAGAGCAAGAAATATGGAAACTTATCCTAACAACCTTATCTTATCCAAACCTTATCCTATCTTATCCTAACCTAAAAACATGATTTCTAGAAGCCTTATCTGACCCTAAAAGGGTGCCGCACCTTTCGCCCTTTTATCTCTTCTAGAAAACCCAAAATCAGCCACAAAACACCTAGTTTTTAGAAGACCCAATTTTGGACGAATTCCCTAAACCTTTTCCCTTTTGGACTTTGATTTGTTAGGCCTTATTCCTTATGGATTTGGGTTATACAAATCCTTTTCTGAAATTAATTGGGCCAAACCCCCTCCTAAGTGGATTTAATGACTTGTGCCGAACCCTAGGGCCCTAATCCATAAAATCTACTAAGTTGTAACCTTAATCTAACTAGGGTTGGCCAAACTATATATACATATTTTCAGCCACAAATTCTTATGAACTCTTTATGCTATTCAGAAATCCCTTGCCGCAAGCCCTAGCCTCCATTCTCCATCATCCATTTAATCCCCACACCTCCATACACAATCTGCCGCACCCTTTCACCCTAATTAGCCATCATTCATCATCCTAAGCAAGAATACATCGTTCATAACCCCCAAAACCATCAACCACATCTTGTGTCGCAGCAAGGAGGAATAAGGAAAGCCCTAGACGTGCATGCCATTCGAATTGGATTGCTGGAACGTGTTAGGTGTAATCTTTCTTGTGTTTTCAATGTTTAAATTCAATAATCTTTGCTTTGTGAGTATGAGGAACTAATCCCCTTTTGGCTAGGGAGAAATTTTGAAACCATAGCTATATTTTCATTATGATTTGATTACTTCCAGTTGTGATTTCATGAATTGTGAATTCAATTTACTTATCTATTTGAATTAAAACTTGTTTGTGTATGTGGGTTGAGAGTGCACACTTAATTTGCATGCATAAATCTGATGCTAGGATATATGGAAGCTTCACCTAATCGTTGTGAACTTATATTCATAAGTAGTAAAGGTTGTTAGTCACAATCATGTTAAGTAAATTCTTGGCATAAGTATCATTCGCTTTCATAGTCACGAACGCCTCGTCAACACTTATGATTTTCATAGAAATTAATGATTTTTGATTGTTTCTCTATTATGTGCTTTCATGTAGAGAACTTTTGAGGAATAATTTGATTACAATGCGCTAATTCCATTCAATTCAATGACTTAAGGAAAGTCTGTGGGTTAATTTAAGCGTACCTAATTAACTTGGGGTGTTGAGGTTCATGATTCATTGAAAAAGCAACTGGAGATTGTTTTGTATGCAAGTATGTCATGTGTGGAGAAAGACCTCCTAGCTAGCCCATCATCCATCTATTTCCACCAAATTCATGCAAATCTGCCTAGTTTTAGTTTTTATTTTGTTTACTTTACTTTCGTCCAAAACCAAATCCCCCTTTATTTTAGAGTGTCTAACTAGTAAAAATCTGTTTTAGATTGTGTTTTCAAGTGATTTGAGTCCAGTTAAAACCAAAATTCATCCAAAATTGTGTTTAGAGTCAAATCTGCCCAGTTTGTGTTTTTTAGGTTGTTTTGAGTGTTTTTAGCTTATTTTGAGTATTGTGAACTTGTTTTGAGTCTTTTAAGTTTAGTTAAGTGTTTTAAAGCTTAGTTTTATCTATTTGAGTTAGTTTAAAGTGTTTAGCAATCCCTCATAATCCCCGGTTTAAGAACGATTCCTACTTACGAATATACTACAATTGTAAAAAGAGGGTTAATTTGTGTGTTAAGTTAATTTTCGCATCAAATTTTGGCGCCGTTGCCGGGTGCTAATCCCTTGTTATTTCTTTTTGTTTATTTTCATGTGTTTTTGGTTTTAGTTGCTGACTTTGTTTTGTTTTCTTGTTTTTAGGTACTAGTTTATGACTCGGAGTTCTCAACCGGTTCGTGAGAATATCTTAGACTTTGACGACTATTTCAACAAAACTTTGAGAAGGAAGAAGAATCAACAAGAGCTCCAACTACCTTAACCTACACCAGATCTTGAAGAAGACGAAGTACAAGTGGAAAAGGAGACCATGACTCAAATTTTTGAGGAAAAACAAGCTATGACAGCCGACAATCGAACAATGAAGGAGCTTTCTGCTTCAGGATTGGACAATGCCATGCCTCTATGAATTCAATATCCAAGGGCAGCCCCAGACAAGACCGACGAGTTCGAATTAAAGTCTAGCTTACTGCACCATACTCCTAAGTTCCATAGGTTGTCCATGGAAGATCCTAATAAACACTTGAAAGAGTTAGAGGTTGTTTGCTCAAGCATGACCCCGGTGAATGTTGATAGGAGTATTTTGAAGATGAAGGCTTTTCCCTTTTCTCTCTTAGAAAAGGCTAAAGATTGGTTGTATGAACTAGCCCCCAGAACTGTCACATCATGAGAGAGTATGAAACAGGCGTTTTTGGAGAAGTTTTTCCCAACTTCTCGAGTTATTCTTTTACGCAAAAGGATTAGTGGCATTCAGCAAAACCAAGGTGAATCATTTCCAACTTATTATGAACGTTTTAAAACTCTTGTTGCTTCATGTCCACAACACCAAATGAAGGAGGAGCTTCTCCTTTAATATTTCTACGAAGGGCTTCTACCAATTGAATGCCAAATGCTAGACGCCTCAGCGGGAGGAGCTTTAGTGGACAAAACGCCTATGGCCGCCAAGACTCTCATTGCCAACTGAGCTTTAAATGCTCAACAATATGAAGATGTAGGTCAAAGAGACATACCACGACAACAACAAGTTAATGAGGTAAGTGCCATTTCCGAACTTAAAAATCAAATGGCTAATCTTACTTCCCTTCTTTCACAGGTGGTTGAAATACCAAAGGTACAAAGTGTGGCTGTTTGTGGCGTGTTCTCAATGAATGGACATCTCACGGACAAGTGCCCTCAATTGATCGAGAACGAAGGGTGGGAATCTACCAATGCCGTGGGTTATGAGAGCCAAAACCGACCAAGGAGTGATCCTTTCTCTTATACATACAATCCCGGTTGGAAAGATCATCCAAATTTCAAATGGAGGAAGCCCCAACAACAAAGCGCATTTAGGCAGCAACCTCCGGGATTCTACCAAAGGCCGTATGCAGCCACATAACCCCAAGCACAACCTGTCCAATCCAAATCAGGTTCGTCCATAGATAATGATCAAAATTTTCAATTACTAACTTCTATGGCGCAGGGAATGCAAATAGGGACAAAAATGTTGATGAATTAGAGAAACAAGTGAGGCAGATTGCAGAGTTCATGAGCCAATTTAGAGAACAAGGCAAGTTACCTAGTTCAACCGTTGTCAACCCACAAGGAGGATTCGAATCTACCAAAGCAATCATGTTGCGAAGTGGAAAACAAGTTGGAACAGCCTCACAACCATCTAAATTAGCCTCAACTGAGGATGAAAAGTTGCAATTTGAGGAGGAGGAACAAGAGCAAGCCACGGCAAGGGTTGCACTACCCATGCCGCAGCCACCCAAACAACCTCATTCGTCTTCTAAAGGTAAGGAGGTTCCAAATTTGATTATTTCTAATGTTATTCGCCCAAATGTACCCTTTCCTCGTAGATTCATGCAATCGAAGAAGGAGGAGGCTGAAAAGGACATTCTGGAGACATTTAGGAAAGTACAAGTCAATATACCACTTTTGGATGCAATTAAGCAAGTTCCAAGGTATGCCAAGTTTTTAAAAGAACTTTGCACCACAAGGAAGAGAATTTCGAACCAAGGTATGCCAAGTTTTTAAAAGAACTTTGCACCACTAGGAAGAGAATTTCGAACAAGAAGGTTGTCAAGGTAAGTGAAAATGTCTCAGCCACCTTACAACGTAAAATGCCCCCTAAATGCAAAGACCTGGGTAGTTTTACGATTCCTTGTGTTATTGGCAATAATCGTTTTGAACATGCCATGCTAGACTTAGGTGCATCTACTAATGTTATGCCTTACTTAATTTATGCATCTATGAACCTAGGTGAGTTAAAAAATGATGGTGTGATTATTCAATTGGTCGATAAATCTAATGCCTATCCAAATGGTGTTTTGGAAGATGTTTTAGTGCAGGTTGCTCATTTAATCTTTCTGGCTGATTTTTATGTGCTTGAAATGGAAGACTCGGTTCATTCTCCACCCTTGCCACTCTTACTTGGCAGACCATTCATGAAAACAGCCCAAACAAAGATTGATGTGGCCAAGGGAGCATTAGCAATGGATTTGGTGGTGATATAATTAAATTCAATGTTTATGACTCTATTAAGAATCCTAATGATGTTCATTCTTGTTTTTCCATTGTTGTGCATAAGGATATAGGGCAAGAACAATCCACACCTATCAAGAATGATGCATCAAGAACCACCATGGAAGAGGGAAGTGGAGTGGTTGCCCTAAAACACCCAATCTGGCCGAGAGTAGACATAGTGACATTGTTGATAGGGCTGCCACTTTTGAGCCTCCATCACAATATGTTTGTAAGTCTCCAACCCAAATTCCAATTCCCATTTCAACTAATAGGTTGTTACCTTCTTTGGTGTAGGTACCTAATCGATTTCAAGGTGGTAGGAGCATTTACATGGACTTTAGGAACCAAAACACCACAATCAGGGATGATCACTATCTCCTTCCATTCATAGAGCCATACTATGAGCACCTTCAGGAGCATGTTGTGGATGATGTACCCCTCCATGCCGTGGGCACTAGTGAAGCTTAACATGGCATATTCGTCTGGCTGGAAAACATTTAAGCAAGCGCTTCTTGGGAGGCAACCATGCATGCAACAAGGAGAAGATGGAACTTCCACTCCAAACCCAGATTTGCGTTTCTAAACCCTTCTCTTTGCTGTTTTATTTTATCATGCTTAGTTGTTTGTTATCTGGTTGCTTTTGTGTGAGTCTTCGTGTGAAACATTGAGGACAATGTTTGATTTAAGTGTTGGGGGGGGTGTAAACAAGTGTTTTTATGCAAATTCGTGGGATTCTATCACCTATCACTTCTAATGTTGTTTCTCATTGTTTTTAAGCATTTTTAGTGCATTTTGAGTTGTTTTTGGTGTGTTTTGAAGTAAAAATCCAAAAGTTATAAAACAAAAAAAAAAACAAAAAATTGAAAATAGTGTTTTGAAAAAGCCAAAAAAAGTTGTTTTTGTGTGTTTGTTTGTGTCTTATGGTACCTTCCAACACAATGATGAGGATTTGATTTTTAATGCATGACTGTTAAAGAGAGTTACAAACATGGATGGAAGTTTGATTTGCTCTTTGGTTTATGCGTGGTTGTAGTTATAGTTTATGAATTCACATGTAATCACAAATGATAAAATAAGTTTTTGTAACATGCTTGAAGGAAGGAACTCAAACTAACGCTACATCCTTGAGAGACTTGAACCTAAACGTTTATTTGGAGAGTTATTAATTTTTGCATTCTTGTTTTCTAAAGTCGTTGCAAGATCTCATTATTCTTTGCTTGGTTGCTACTTAGAATGCATTTCATCATTATAGTTCCAAATACTAGAACTCATACCCGTTTCATTCAAAGCATGAAATTGATTTGCATAACACATATTCAAGATGAAGTTGTTTAGTAGTCACCACCATAGCCAAATAGCCGAATCCACCCTTGTCATTTGTTTTGTAAGTTTAAACTCCGTTGAACCTTGTTTAAGCCCATTTTCTTTGTTAACCACATCACCCTTACCTAGCCTAGAATAGGACTTTCCATACCCTTGTTCTTGAAGTATAGTGGAGCATGACTTAGAAGGAACTCCTTTTTAGTGACATTATTGCAAAAAACAAGTGTGGGGGAAGGGATTTTTGTGTGTGTGTGTGTGTGTGCCAAAGTCTTAAAAGAGGCACGAAAGATTAAAAAAAAGAAGAAAATAAAGAAAAGGAGTTGAAAATAAGTGAGAATGAACCCACAAGTGTTGATTGTTGAAGAAAGGGTCCAAAAAGTTTGAATATGGCCCTAAGTTTTGTGTGAATCCCCCTTGGGTGTTGAAGTAGTTTTCTACATTCTAAAGTGAATTCTAAGTGCCTAATTCATTACTTTGCTCACTATTGCTTTAAGAACGTTTGTCTATCCTTTACCTTTCGTTGTTAGCCAATACCTTTGCCCCGTTACAACCCTTTGACTTCTATCTCGATGTGATGTGTTCAATATGTGGAGTTTGAAATTGGTATGAGCATATGGAATCCCTGGTTCTCGCTTCTAAGTAGTGGCATTCCATTCATGAGATCATATATATATACATGCATTAATAATTCCAGAAAGTGCTTCCTTCGTTTAAGACATATGTGAGTGGCTCGTCTACATGTTTACATCAATCGTCTCACATATACCTAGTGGAGGGAGTGGAGTCAGAAAATCTAAGTGAAAATAGAGAGTATATCCAGTGAGGAATTGAGGGAATTCTCTAAGGCATGTTACTACATTCAAAATGTTGTTTTAATTGATTAAATGTGAGCTAGTGAATGGTGACTATGATTAAGTATGCTCGAGGGTAAGGATTGCTTAAATCTATGTGAGTGGTGATCTTTGACATGTTATGTTTCATTGGAAATCCCTGAGGCAAACGTTGGAAGGTTTAGATTGTATGTGTTGTTTCTTTCGTTTGTTTGTTTTGCTCGAGGACTAGCAAAAGCTAAGTGTGGGGGAATTGGATAGGAGCATATTTGTGCGACTTAGTTAGCTTGTTCTTGTGCATTTGTGTTGTTATTTCTTAGTTAATGTAGTATTTCAAGTCATTTTCGTGTGTTTGTAAGTCCAAAGGGTTAAAGTACCAAGAAAGTGCATTTTGGTGCATTTTGGAGCAGTTTTGGGCACGAAATGGATAGCTTGTATATGGAGCAAGGTGGATGGACGAATTTGGAGTCAAAAGAGGCTAGGAACATGCTACAAATCAGAAAAGGAAAGTTCAAGACAAAGAAGATAAGGAAAAAGCAAGAAATATGGAAACTTATCCTAACAACCTTATCTTATCCAATCTTATCCTAACCTAATCATCTTCCACCTTAATCCTAGCTGCAAGTGGACCTAAAAACATGATTTCTAGAAGCCTTATCTGACCCAAAAAGGGTGCCTCACCTTTCCCCCTTTTATCTCTTCTAGAAAACCCAAAATCAGCCACAAAACACCTAGTTTCTAGAAGGCCCAATTTTGGACGAATTTCCTAAACCTTTTTCCTTTTGGATTCTGATTTGTTAGGCCTTATTCCTTATGGATTTGGGTTATGCAAATCCTTTTCTGAAATTAATTGGGCCAAACCCCCTCCTAAGTGGATTTAATGACTTGTGCCAAACCCTAGGGCCTTAATCCATAAAATCTGCTAAGTTGTAACCCTAATCTAATTAACCCTAGGGTTGGTCGAACTATATATACATATTTTCAGCCACAAATTCGCATGAACCCTTTATGCTATTCAGAAATCCCTTGCCGCAAGCCCTAGCCTCCATTCTCCATCATCCATTCAATCCCCACACCTCCATACACAATTTGCCACACCCTTTCACCCTAATCAGCCGTCATTCATCATCCCAAGCAAGAATACATCGTTCATAACCCCCAAAACCATCAACCACATCTTGTGCCGCAGCAAAGAGGAAGGAGGAGAGCCCTAGACGTGCATGCCATTCGAATTGGATTGCTGGAACGTGTTAGGTGTAATCTTTCTTATGTTTTCAATGTTTAAATTCAATAATCTTTGCTTTGTGAGTATGAGGAACTAATCCCCTTTTGACGTGGGAGAATTTTGAAACCATGGCTATATTTGCATTATGATTTGATTACTTCCAGTTGTGATTTCATGAATTGTAAATTCAATTTACTTATCTATTTGAATTAAAACTTGTTTGTGTATGTGGGTTGAGCGTGCACACTTAATTTGCATGCATAAATCTGATGCTAGGGTATAAGGAAGCTTCACCTAATCGTTGTGAACTTATATTCATAAGTAGTCAAGGTTGTTAGTCACAATCATGTTAAGTACATTCTTGGCATAAGTATCATGCGCTTTCATAGTTACGAACGCCTCGTCAACACTTATGATTTTCATAGAAATTACTGATCTTTGATTGTTTCTTTATTATGCGCTTTCATGTAGAGAACTTTTGAGGAATAATTTGATTGCAATGCGCTAATTCCATTCAATTCAATGACTTAAGGAAAGTCTGAGGGTTAATTTAAGCGTACCTAATTAACTTGGGGTGTTGAGGTTCATGATTTATTGAAAAAGCAATTGGAGATTGTTTTGTATGCAAGTATGTCATGTGTGGAGAAAGACCTCCTAGCTAGCCCATCATCCATCTATTTCCACCAAATTCGTGCAAATCTGCCTAGTTCTAGTTTTTATTTTGTTTACTTTAATTTCGTCCAAAACCAAATCCCCCTTTATTTTAGAGTGTCTAACTAGTTAAAATCTGTTTTAGATTGTGTTTTCAAGTGATTTGAGTCAAGTTAAAACCAAAATTCGTCCAAAATTGTGTTTAGAGTCAAATCTGCCCAGTTTGTGTTTTTTAGGCAGTTTTGAGTGTTTTTAGCTTATTTTGAGTCTTGTGAACTTGTTTTGAGTCTTTTAAGTTTAGTTAAGTGTTTTAAAGCTTAGTTTTATCTATTTGAGTCAGTTTAAAGTGTTTAGCAATCCCTCATAATCCCGGGTTTTAGAACAATCCCTACTTACGAATATACTACAATTGTCAAAAGAGGGTTAATTTGTGTGTTAAGTTAATTTTCGCATCAGCTATTGCAGAAGAGGACACATTGCATCTAAATGAAAGTTTTCATGATGAACAGTTGCTAGCCGTCCAGTACAACATGGTTTGCCGATTTGGTAAATTATTTAGCCAAGGGAGTTATTCATCCATATTTTAGTTATCAGCAAAAAAAAGAAATTTTTGGCAAATGCAAAGTTTTGTTTTTGTGATGAGCCTTATCTATACAAGTATTGCCCAAATCATGTTATTCACAGATATTTTCCAGAAGAGGAACATGACAACGTTTTAAAGTTTACACATCATTATGCTTGTGGTGGACATTTTGGACCTAAAAGGACAGCTGCTAAAATTTTGCAAAGTGAGTTATTTTGGCTTTCTCTTTTTAAGGATGCTAATATTTGGTGTAAATCTTGTGATTGTTGTCATAGAGTGGGAAATCAGTCCAAACAGAATGAGATGACACAGCATGGTATTTTGGTTGTTGAATTATTCGATGTTTGGGGCATTGATTTTATGGGACCATTCCCATTATCACATGGCAATCAATATATTTCAGTGGCTATTGAGTATGTTTCTAAGTGGGTTGAGGCTATTGCAGCACCAACCAATCAAGGATTAGTGGTCCTAAAATTCATCTAAGGGGTCATTTTTCCACGGTTTGGTATCCTGCAAGTTATACTTAGTGATGGGGGTACGCATTTTCGAAACAAACAATTTTCTAAATTATTTGCAAATTATGGGATTACCCATCATGTTGCAACCGCATATCATCCACAAACATTAGGCCAAGTTGAAGTTTCAAATAGAGAAATCAAACGCATTTTAGAGAAAACAATCAACTCCACTCGCAAAGACTGGAGTTTGAAATTAAGCGATGCACTTTGGGCATACAGAACAACATTTAAAACTATTATTGGGATGTCCCTGTTTCGGCTCGTGTATGGCAAAGCTTGTTGTTTACCTATAGAGCTAGAGCATAAAGTGTTTTGGGCTATTAAGGAGTGAAATTTTGCTTACGATTCAGTAGAAGAAAAGCATAAGCTGCAACTCAATGAGCTTCAGGAAATTTGTAATAAGGCTTATGAAAATGCACGCATATACAAAGACAAAACAAAAGCATTTCATGATAGTCAAATTCTCTAGAAAGAGTTTTTGTCAGGGCAGAAAATGTTATTATTTAATTTGAGGCTAAGGTTATTTCCAGGAAAACTCAAATGTGAGAAAAATTGAAAAGAAGAAAGAATAAAAAAATAGTTCTATTTGAAGTTAGTATGTGTGAAATAAAAAGACAAGTGGTAAGGGTTTTAGTTGAGTCTCTTTAACCATATTGGTTCACTTTACATCAAAGGAAGTTCATGAATTCTTTTCTAATTGATTGTAAATGGCTTAGACTTTGTAGTGGGATTGGTCGGAACTTTCGGAAAGTTGTTCTGATTTTTAATGTTTTCTATGGATTGCAACTTGAAGGTGAAATTTTTTGTGTTTTAGTTTGTCAGTTTTTCTTTTACTTTCTAGTTTTGTTTTGCTTGAGGACAAGCAAAAAGCAAAGTTTGGGGGTATTTTGATGAGTCGATTTCATATTATATATTTTACCTTATTCTTAGTATATTTTGGTATAATTTTTATACTTTGCTTACCTCATTCAGGTGTTCCTTAGCTTGTTTGTGTCCAAATTTCAGCAATTTCTACCAAGCGGTTATTTTCTAGCGATTAAATAAAGGAGCGGTGCGAGTTGCTGGAAAGTGACGTTTTTGGGCTTAATTACAATTTTTGGAGCCCAAAATGACCTCTGATGGGTTAATGGCTTTCTAGAGAAATGTTTAGAAATTCCAAACTTTAAATCCAGCTATTTGGGCTGGTTTTGGAGCAGATATGCGTCTAAAACGTGGCTATGCAGATTTTGGGCTGATTATCCTAGTCAATTTAGGATTATGTTGCCTAGTTTATTTTAATTTATTTGGTTTCCTAGTTTTATTCTAAGTTCTTTTTCTATAAAGGATTGGATTTTCTATGTAGTATAAATAAACCTTTTGGTTAGCCCTAGTTCTTCTTCTTTTACACGATATTGGAGAAAGGAATTTGGCAAAAGCTTAGAGATTTGCAGACTTTATTCTACAAGGTGTTTTCTCTCTTTTTCTATTTTAATAAAACTCTTTTGATTTTAATTATGAATATGCGTAACTAACTTTCTTTTGCTAGGGCGAGGTCATGAGCCTTTGCATGAATATGTAGCCTTTGTGTTTTAATGCTTAGCTACCATTAGGATTTTAAATAAGTAATCGGATCCAATTTATGTTGGAATGTCACCCTGAAATTAAGGAATATTTCTTGTGGTTAATAATTGTAAGTCGCTTAGGGCAAATGTCACTTCTTAAGGGTTGCATGGTTTTTCAAAGGGGTTTCACAAAACATAATGAGTCATGCATATTTATATTTAATCTGAATGCCACAGACGGATTGCATGTTTGATATACGTTCTAGCTTGAATGCCACAAGTAGAATATACACTAGAAAAACCTAACATTCAAAGTTACATGGATAATTCATAAATAATTAATAAATCTACATAGGATTGTTAAGGGGACTTTAGAACCCTTATACTTTTCCAAATTTATTTCTCAAAACCTTTTCTTTTTTATCTGATTTCTTCTTAATTGGTTACTAGTTATTTTTCCTAAACTACTTTTATTAAATTCGTTTTTATTATATTTAATTCAAAATCAAACCTTTCAAATCTTTGTTTTCAAACAATTAACTAAGATTTTGACTTTGCATAAATTGTTTTAAATAATCCTTGTGGGAAAGACCTTGTATGAGCATTTTTTACTACAATTACCTTGCCATCTTGCAAGTATTTTGTATGATTTTAACCCTCTTTGCACAGGTATTAAAAATCTTTTCAAGAAATTGGCACCATTGCCGGGGATTGTTTTCAAACAATTTGTGCTAATCATAATTTTTTGTTAATTATTGTTGTTTTTTTTTTTAATTTTTTTTTTCATTCATTCTTTTTTTTACGCATATTACAAAATATGGGTAAAGTCTGTATATGGTATGTACCAGATCACAGAAGCAGCAGCTGGCATATGTTAATCTAGAGCTAGAATGAACCTTACGACAAAAGCGGAAAGAGCATATTTTAAAGTGGGACCCTTATTTGGAGGGCATTTTTCTGCAGAATCTGTTTTCTGGGGTTTTGGACAGTAAGGATACAATGGCTCTCGCCATACTAATGACTGGAAAACTTTAAGAGATAACTTTAGTAGCCCATGCTAATGAATTACCAAGTTGTATTGTTTATCCAGAAAATGAAGGCGACGTCTTCGAGATAAGACAACATATGTTGAAGATTTTGCCTACTTTTCATGATTAGCTCATGATGATCCTAATATGCATATCATAGAGTTTTTGATGGGTTGCAAAAATATTATAGTGAAGGGATTTTCAGCCGAGTCAATCAAACTTCGCATTTTTCCTTATTCATTGAAAGAAAAGGCGAGAACATGGCTCCTTACATTACCATCTACCAGTATTACTTCTTGGGCACAATTGAGTGACAAATTTCTTAGCAAATATTATCCATCTTCTAAAACTCTTGATATGAGAACTCAAATTTTATCTTTTGCTCAAAAGCCACATGAAGAGTCTCACGAGGCATGGGTCCAATTTAAGGAGTTATTCAGAAAGTGTCCCCACCTCGGCATTGATAGAGACACACAGATGGGTATATTTTTTTTAGAGGATTAAATTCAAACACCAAGAATCATGCTCATGCTTCATCAATAGGCTCATATTCAACTAAAATGCCTGGGAAGCATTCTAATTATTTGACAACATGGCATCTTAGTCTTAACAATGGGCAGCAGATCAAACACAAAATATGAGCATTTTTGAAATGTCTATCTGATCTTCGCATGTATCTACTCAAATAGAGAAGATCGAAAAAAAATATTGAAAATATTGATGCAAAATTTGGCATGATCTTGCAGAAAATAACAACTCCAGTTCAACAGATTGCTGTCCAGCAACCTGCGCCATTTGTAGTTCGCTGAGATCTGCCACAGGGTAAACTACCGCCTCTCAGGCCCTTATTGATTTTACCACAGAGGCCAACGATAGACAATTACTCCCCCCTCGAACACAGCTTACAACTTTCATCGTACTGTGTGCTCCAAAAACCAACCCTTCTCAAAATCTCAAAAGGAAAGGTGCTCAGTTGGAATCCCATTCTAACTAATGATTCTTGTAGTTCCTAAGGATCTAGCTACAGGATAACCAGTAACGGAAAGCTTTCCTTCTTTTTCCACCCAATTATTTGGTCTTAAGAATGCTAGTTTTAAGAATGAGTGATTACCCTTCTCCAACCCTTACTGCACAACCTGAAAGTGGACAGCTAATGCGATCTACTTATTGAATAGGGTTCTATGGTCGGTCCGCGACCCTGGATGCTGAAAGCGCCCTTGGGGTGATCTTGTAGTTCTTACGAGGTGGAGAAGATGAGGTCGGTCCATGCATTTTTCTTCCTTTTGCTGCATTTCGCTCAAACTGTTGAATGAAGATAGGGCATCAAGCTAGTCGCTACACATAGTTTTATGGGCTACCTTTAGAGAGATGCATATCTAGATTTCGTGGCAGAGCAAGTTAATACATTCAATAATTATTAAAGGCAAAGAAATAATCCTTATTCAAATTCTTATAATCTGGGTTGGAGAGATCACACAAATTTAAAATAGGGTGGTAATCAACAAGCTAAACCACCATTCATACTACCGATACAGCAACCTGTAGCACCAACTAAGGCATCTTGGGAAATTGCAATTGACAAGTTAGCTGATACTAGTCGGATCAGTTTTGAAAAAAACAATCAGAACCTACAAAACATGCAAAATATGTAGGCTTTCATAACTTTGGAGAGGCAGTTTGGGTAGCTAGCATGTAATATTACCGACAGGAAAAAAGGGAAATTCCTTACTCAAACAATGTCTAATCCAAGGGCTACAACAAATTGTAATGCAGTGAAAGCTTTACGTAGTGGAGAACGAGATACTTTCTGCCTTAAAGATGATGAAGAAGAGATTCCATACCTAAGTGCAATTGGTGCGTTGTTATACTTGGCTCAAAGCACTAAACCCAACATCTCCTTCAATGTGAATCTTTTATCAAGATACAACAATGCACCTACACGCAGACACTCGAATGTGCTAAAGATATTTTCCGTTATCTCAAAGGTACGACAGATTTGGGTTTCTTCTACCTCTGTGAATCCTCAAGAAGAGCCACCCCCTCGATCCTCGGGTTGATTCTCACCTTGTTGGTTATGTTGACGTATGTTATTTATCTGACCCCATAACACATGTTCTCAAATGGGTTACGTCTTTACCATTAGAGATACTGCAATTTCTTGGTAGTCTACCAAGCAATCATTAGTTGCGACTTCTTTGAACCATGCTAAGATTCTCGCCTTGTATAAAGCTATGCGTGAATGCTTTTCACTGAGTAACACACCCGGACCCCGATATACCCAAATTCCAGGATAGGAATGTGTTGACCCACACTCGAGGATGACGAAGTCATTTTAACATGCATGCACGTGATAATGGTAAACGAAAGTGAATAAAATATGTAAATATAAAGGAATACGTAAATGAAGAAACATGTTCAGAGCATACAACTAATCAAGAATACTGTGATAGAATTATTACAAAAATATACAAACAAGGGAATGAGTCCTACACTGAGAAGACTCGAAGATACGTATCAGGAATGCAAATCCCTATTTTGAAAGCACATATATAATACTACATAATAGGTTTTCTGAAAACCCTACATGCCCAAAATGTTTGTATACAATAAAATCATCTCTAAAAGTGATAACGAAACGCCCGATGGCAAATCCCAAGAATCTCATAAATCAAATCAATGATGTACTCAACTAGGGGTTTTATAGTCGCCCGAAAGCATAACCATCACCTGAAGGTGAAGCTGTATGACACTGGGTTACGCCAGTGAAGAAATATGGTAGGTCCTATCACCGGAAGGTGAAATTGTACGACTCTGGATTACGCCAGAGAAGAAATATAACATAACACATCGACAATAGATGTGGCTAGTGAAGCTTTCCGACACTGATTTCACTAATGAAGTTGGGAGTATGTCATAAATATCTCACTACTCATCTATTGTGTCCTATGGCCATAGACGTATACATACTCAAGTTGTGTTTATGTGTTGTATGATTACCCACTAGATAAACATCAAAAAACGTAACCAAAATCTCATACCAAGTGTAGAATACCAAAAACTCATCATTCAAAATCATAATAAATTCATCATGTGAAATTATAACTTCACATTAGTAAATCCATCATATATCATAAAGCGTAACAAGCCATGGTTCGTAAATCTTTCGTAAATGTAAATTCAATAAATCGTAAATAAATCATGAACCATAAAATCAAGAAACCATGCTTTTCACAAATGCATGCCTAGTATTTAATAAAAATCATGCAATTTAAGAAGGGTTCCACTCATAGATACTCCGTTACCGAAGAGCCATGCAAATTAGAGAGGACGGGGTCGCCATTAACAAACAAACCTAAGCACATAAAAGGGAACAATAAGTAAAATCAAACTAAAACGATTAAATTTGGGAACGGAGTATGGATTTGGAATCAGGGCATCAAATTACCCTTAGGGAGATCTAGGGAAATTTTCGTATAAAGTGAACGGTCAACCCAAAAAGTTAACCGAGGTGCCAAGCTGGTCAACTACGTTAAAACTTCAGAATTTCACTAAATGGTTGTCAAAAATAGATTCAAGGCACCGAAATTAGTCTATGAGGGTTCTCGAGAAAATTTCGTAAAAGTCAACTCTGGGAATATTCCAGAGAATATTTGTAAAGTCTAGTCTTAGTGCTTAGCTTTCCTTGTCAAATATTGTAATTGAACCATCACACATGCTCAATTTAGCTTTAGAATATACTCAAATTATGGGCTTTTGCTGCTGGAGTAAATGGTCAAGAAGTGGCACATTTCAACTCAAAGGTTTGTTCATGCATGTGCATTTCATATCTTTATTTGTGTTACATTATGTCTAGTTTAATTGTCTAACTAGTTTAGGGCGCTGACTTCCAGCTGTTTAGGCACACAGATTAAGACAGCCCACATGGGCTGACTGACATCTTTCTAGTGGTAGTCAGTTTCTGGCCATTGATTTCGCTAGATCTCTTTTGCAGCCAACAAGTGTCTTTGAGACAAGTTGGCTGATGGAAATTCTGATTTCCTTGGGGTATATTTGCTTTTAGAGTTTTAGTTTGTTCTTTGGGGGTTTAGAATTTAGTTTTAGAGAGAAAGTTGCTTTAAGGCTTTGAAGCTTGCATCTTCTCCATTCACTACAAGAAAACATGGCTTAGGTGACGAAATTCTAGCATCACCAATTGCATCACCTATACAACGTCACCTATAGTCCATGTGATGAATTTTATTTTCGCCACATTTTTTTAGTATACGTGACACAACATTCGTCACTTAATAACAATATGTGTGACGAATTATACATCACAAATTAACCATATGTGTGATGAATTATATGTCACTTAATAACAATATGTGTGACGAATTATAAATCACAAATTAACCATATGTATGACGAATTATATGTCCCTTAATAACAATATGTGTGATGAATTATACATCATCAAATACAAAATTACGTGACCTATTTTTTCATCTCGTATCAGGTTTATAAGTGATGATTTTGTAATCATCCAATATGATACCAAATGATATAGTTTACACTAAGTGATGCTGAAAAGGTCACATATTCCTTTGATATGTGGCACAATTTACATCACATATGTTTAAATCAAATACCCTTTTAGAAATAATAATGACTAACTAATTGTTTTTCTTGTTTTGTAATCTAGAATTGCAGTTCATAACAATTATAAGGTAATACTTCACATTTTCATTAATCAACAATTAAAACATATAAGTCGAATACATTCACCAAATGTACATCCCAAAAGTTAGTACTGGTTTGGTACTGAGGTTCTTTTATAAAAAATGGCTATCAAAAGAAGTTGAGCTCAAAAAGGTGTTTGGTCAACACTTAAAAACAGCTTATTTTCATAGTTTTGGGTGAAAAAAAAGCTAAAAACGTGAAGCAGCAAAAATGAGCTTATTCTCACAGCACAAAAGAAGCAGTTTTTTTTCAAAGTACAGCAATACCAAACTAGCCCTTAAAGTCATGGTGACCTATCTCAAAAGAGAAGTTTAAAAGAGCTTGAGGTGCTTAACAAAAGATAGCTTGAGGTGCCTACCAAACGACAGCTTAAGGTACCAACAAAAGAGAAGTCTGAGCTAGAATAATCAAGAGTAGTAACACCTATATATAGACATCTTGGGTATTAACAAATGACAAGTGCAAGGCACATTTAGGTGCTAATTAACAAAAGAGGTGTACCATGTGTCTACTTGAAACTAATCGCAAAAGACACAATATGGACACCATTCCTCTTCCAAATCATGTTCTTCCAGCTCAGGATAAGTATTTTCACCCTTTGAAATATCACCTTCAGATTCTGTAAAGTTGTTGGCCTTCTCCTGACTTGCAGTAATAAATGCCTTGATTTTTGTAATAGATTTTCATCATCATTACATAAATCCAATCGAGCTTTCAATTGTTCATTCTCTTGTTGCAATTTGAGGAAACCATCTGACAGAAGCTTGATCTGAGATCTCATATCAGTTAACTCGGAACTTGATGCCATAGAAGAAATACAACCAGAGGTATCTGTACGTGGAAAAACACCTACACCATTAACTGATTTTCCCTTCCTCCCGAGGTTTTTAGCCATGATCCCAAACTCATCATCCAATGGCACAAGTAAAGAATCTGATGGTGTACCCTTAGGTGCTTCTTGGATAAGCTTTTCCCTCATTTCATCCTTCATTTTCTTCATGTTATCCTTTCATAATTAAATAGAAACAATTTAGTTTCTTTCATTCCAAACATTCCAGCTATAATATGCTTAAGAAAACACAACTTGACCACTTGTATGTTATCCTTATCTGATGCAAAAGCAAATCACCGTGCAAAACTTGTATGTAAACATGATTTGTAGTTTCTATTTGACTATGGATTAAATTGGACTAGGCACATATAATGTTTTTCTCAACAAGTAACAGACACAAAGTTAGCATAAGATATATTGGTGGGACAAACAAGTAGTATCATGTCAATTTTGCATGTCCATTTCAACTGTGTTTCTTAAGTTGTATCTTGTCAATTGTAAAATTTTAATCTCCAGTGCATTTGAAATGATAAAAAATGAGTGGCTCATGAATGACTTACATATTTTTCTCGAGCAACATCATTGATCCACTGGCCGTTCTTGTCCATGTGAAGAGCACCCCAATTGTCAATCACTGATAATGAATCTCCTTTCTATTTAATAATGAAGATACAAATGTGAGCATAATGAGTATTATAAGTACTTAAGTTTCATTACCTTGTGAGTTGTCCTAGCATGTTGGATGAATGGCCTTGCTCCTCCCTTGTAGTGATACTTCAATTTCTTCCTATTATTAGCATTTTGCTTCTTTGAAAGCTCCTACATTACGCAAGTGGTACATAACAAGCAAAAGAAGAGTTAGTATTGTAAAGGTGTACTATTTGGGAAGCTCCTACCTCCTAGACTTATACATATTCATATATTTGAGTTGTACATATTTGTTTGAATGCAATAGAATACCACTATCTAACATCTTCTTCAATCAATTAGAATCTAATTTTCATAAACACTATATTCAATGATTTTTGATCTCGTTCTCTTGTAGACATTCTCAAATTTTACCAATCTGAAATATAGAACTAAAAGCAATGAATAGCCTAATAAATGCAAACAAGCTTATATATATTAATACCAACAAATACATATAAAAGTTAATATATGCTTATATATCTCTGTGTGTGTGTGTGTGTGTGTGTGTGTGTAAAGCACTGTTCTATGCTCATTCCATTTATTACAAAATCAACTTGTGATAAAAAAATTGTTGTACAACAATATAAGAAAAAGTTGGCATCTAACTTGGACATATATTAGAAAATGATGTATAGAATGCATACCAAAAAGTGGGTAGTAGTGTAAACATTTTCGCATAGCCAGTCCCAATGACTCTTAGGTCTTCCATTCCATATCCGATCATTTGGCAGATTAGCTCGTCCTTTTGCATGTGTTCCACATGACAAGTAGTACTTATACAACTGCCCAAACATAGAGTACAAGTTCGCCATGTTCTTATCAACATATTCAATTATCTTTGGATGAGATAAGTCCACCACAAATAATACCTATATTATTAAGCATAAATATATAAAAGTGAGTGCTTGAAATTATTATGAATAAACTAAATTAAAATCAAAATCACAAGCAACTTATTCCGCAGTGTCATTTTTTCTGAAGATGGGACCTTCATCCATTTCTTGTAGCAAACTGGCGAGTGAGTCCGAACAATATTCCCTATCTTGGTAGTGAAAAAACCTAATATTACCGATTCACTTGGAACTTGAAGTTTGAAATCAAATATGACTGGCATCTTCTTCCCATTATTTTCCTTCAAAATATCGTGGAGGCCTTTCCCACATGACGCTCCATGTGTCATCTTTTTGGCATTAAAGTTAAAACCTGTCTCTAAAAATTAAAAAAGAACATATGCGTTTGATTAATTTTTTAATTTGTTTAAAACAACATTGAAAGATCAACTCCTAAATAAAAATGTTGAAAGAATTGTAAGTAGCCTTTCTCAAATACCTAAGTTCATGTATGTTGGCTCTTCCGATGAAGAAGCAGGTGATGGAGGAGGTGGTGGTGGTGGAGGTGGTAGTGGCAGAGGTGGCGGAGGAGGTGGTGGTAGCAGAGACAGAGGTGGGGCATCCCTCACCTGTTTCACCCTCTTTCCTTGTTGAGTAGGAGTTGTCATCTAATAAATTTAAAAAAAAAAAGAATAATATGTACGTAACAGACTAATATCATGGATAAAACATTATAACCAAATAATAATATACATCAATTTGTTATAAATAATATGATTATTAGTAAATATATAAGCAAATAGAATATTGGAGAATATAAATATTGATTTATAATGTACAGATCTCACCATGATCATCAATCACTATCTGTATCACAAGTTGCAACCCTTTCCTCCGTCTCATCCTCCTCCTCCTCCTCCTCCCCTCCCCCTCCTTCTCTAGCCCTAACATTCTTCGCACTTCTTTGTCATTAGCATCAAAAGATTCAGAATCAACATCATCTCTATATAATTCAATATTAACTTCATCATCCTCGTTCAAGATTGGTCTCTCATGAAAATTTCATTTTCATCTACATAATCATCATTGTTTTCATCATTATCATGGTCCACACTATCATCATCTTTCTCAGGGACATCCCAAATGTGCCTATGTTGAATCTTTTGCACAACTTTACAAGGATGACCCAACTTTAAGTCATCAATGAAAAATACTTGATGTGCTTATCTAGCTAGCACATATGGATCACTATCGTACCACCGATTATTTACATTGACTGCTGTAAGATGATAATCCCGAAAAAATCTTTTTCCTCTAGTATTTGTATTGTACCATTGACATTCGAAAAGAATCACCTTATAACCTCTTATAAATTGTACTTTAATGACATTAATTAATTTTCCATAGAAGTTACATGGTTCACCGTTGTGCAACCTTGGCGTCATACTGTACGACTTACTTATATATGAAAATGAAGTAAACCCGTCACTTGCAAGGCCCAATCTGACATTTCGTGGGTCTTGAGCAAAATCAAGGTACATTTGGTCAAATTCTTTCCATATGATAGAGTCTACTGGATGTCTCATTGTGTTCGGATCATTAACTCTTTTTTCCTTGTGCCACCTCATGTCTTCACTCGTATATCTTGACATGAACAACCTTTGTAGCCTGGGTTTAAGTGGAAAATATCGTAACACTTTTCTTGCAACCTTTTCTCTTTGCTGATAATGACTATCTTTATACCTTGGCTCATTACAAACTGGACATCTATCTTTCTTTTCATGTTCTTTATAGAACAATACACAATCATAATAGCAAGCATGTATATTCTCACACCCCAATCCAAGACTTTTCAATATCTTCTTGCATTCACGGAACGATTCGGGAACACTATTTGGTTTGGGACACATGTTCTTCATCATTGCTAGTATCTTATCAATGGCCTTGTTTGTCATGTGATTATCAACTTTGTTGTGAATTAACTCCACAACATAAGACAAAACTATATATTGATTGCATCCAGGGTATAGTTCCTTTTGAGCTTCACGAAGCAACATATCATAAGTATCAACATCTACCCTAAGAGCATTGGTCATATCTTCACCCTACATGGTATCTTGGACCCCTATTGTATCTTGATCATCATCATTATCATCATGCATTCTTCCAAATGCATCATTCATCATATTAAAAATGTTGACATTAGAATTATTAATCGGCTCGTTGTTTGTAGACATTGAAGACTCTCCTTGCACTTGATTAATATGCTCACCGGATTTATCCATATATCATAATTCATATCCATACCAGAATTCAATAAATGGAGATGAACATCTTCAACTGAGTGAAAAAATCTGTTATGACAAAGTCTACAAGGACACAGTATTTGATTATTCTGGTTCACATGGTGACAAACAACGGCAATGAATGATTTGACCCTTCTCTATACTCGAAACTAAGACGATTCCAACAACAAATCCATTGTCTATCCATAACGTCAGCTCACTTCAATACTAGTATTGGGCACAAACTTGGATATATTCTAATAGGTTGCCATAAAATTTTTAAAAAATTTGTTAAGATAGGCGTACGGTATAGCAAAGATGAATGTCAATAAAACATAGAAAGCAAAGATAGGCATACAATATAGCAAATATGAATTTCATATAACTGGAAATTCAAGATCAGGAAGATGCTAAAACAAAGAAAGCAGACCATTAAGCATTCGCACCCATCAAACTACAATTTTATTTTATTTTTTTTTAAAAACGCATGCCATTTAAGTATTCACGCCCACATTGTAAACCCTAATTTAGAAATATATATCAACTATAAGACTAAGTCTTGACTCCTCATCCAAAAGAAACACTTAAGTTGTTACTCAGTCAATAGTTCTATGTTGGATAGGTTTTATATTTTTGAATATTTGTTTTTCAAAGATTATTGTGATTAGCTTCCACCGTTTTATTTAGTGGTGATTTTGATTTTGAATTTTGAATTGTAGCTTTTCAAAACCCTGATGTAATCTGTATTGAATTATAAATACATGGCACCCCTACATTATTAAGGGTATGCAAAACCATTGAAGAAAACCTTGTTCATTGTTTTTAGTTTCCTACGAGTTTCTACTTTTATAATCTTCTGTGATTCTCTAGTTCTTTATGGTACTCAGAGCCCTAAAAGTCCAACAACAGAAGATAATTTATTTATTTTTCTACCCATCATGTCCCAGATTAACCCCACACCTGCAGTCCCTACTGCAAATATGTCTTCCTACATGACTACTTTTGTGAACATCAAACTAGATAGGACTAGCTATCCGTTATGGTTAGTCGAGATTCTAGTCGTGATCTTATGGGCTATGTCGATGGCATCATCCTAAAATTTAATTAAATAACAAAAATTGAAAAATCTTCTACCCCAATAACACGAGTGAGATTTCTACTGTTGGATTTCTCTACACATACTCAACATGATCTATTCCACCAAAAAAAATTCCTTACCAGAGGTGGCCAACAGGGCTAACAAACCCAAATCCGAACAAGCTGGTTGTACCCACTCTTCTCCGGTTGATCTTTAACTCTTCATCTTCACCTGTACATGAAGACAAATAAGTTAGTCTATTATCATGGGAAATTAATTAACAACATATTTGATAGCAACGTCTTGTAGGCATGCATTTGGTCATTTAATATAAAACAAAATGTCGAGAAATTCCAAAACTTCTACGTTATATTCTCTCATATATGTAGCCTGGGGACTCTGCATAAGGTGTTATGCTTAACAACTTTTTTCAGAAAGTGTTTGGTACATTTACAACAGAAAAATCGTTTAAAAACATTACCAAAACATGTCCTGTTTCTCTAAACTAAGAAAAATATACACTATGAACAAGTAGTTTAATATCCTCTCCAAAATATGTGATCCTCCAAATCATGAGATAAAGAAAATGCAGCTACCAAACCTTTTCCCTAAACATGGAGAAAGACTTAAATGGAACGGGTTCACTGCCACTTACACATGGAATTGTATTATTGAACACCATGCGACAGTGAACCTGCTCAATGTAAGTTGCTCACAAGGAACCATATCCGCCTGGAGCCACATTGACCCCATTATTAAGCAACAAATCTGACACTTCTTAAAGATTAAAAAAAACAACAAGCACAATGAAAGTGTTTTCAAATCCCATGGCAACAATTCAATAAACATTGACAAATGAAATAAACAAATATAGAGGTCATCCCAAGCATGAAAGAAATTCCACAAACACATACACATAAACACAAGAAGAAGAGCTAAAGAAGAAAGTAACCATTCTTCGAACAATGAAATGAGATATTTCAATTTTTTTGCAAGATACAAAAGAAACTAAACAAATGTTCCCCTGCATTTCTATAAATTGATGATATTTGTGCTTTAACATAATGCTCTTACAGATTTTATAAGTTCTACTTGAAAAATACTCCATTCTCATCCTTATATTAACTTTAAAAGACAAATGTGTACTTGTGGAAATTTTAAGTTTGTTTGAATGTATTTTTCATTGTTTGATTGAATGTACAAGGGGGGATATATAATGGGGTAGAAGGTTACAAGCAACCCTACCTTGGCAAATCCTACTAACCCAATAAACCCTAAAGCTGTCACTCTTTAAATTAAGGAAGTGTAGTAAGTAGCTAGCATACAACTATCAACAAGTCATATAAATGTCAATCTTCCTTAAATTAAGGGATTAGACTTAATAGAGAATCCCATGGAAAGTGGAAACATAAAATCTGGCAGCATCAGTCACCCCATATCATCTAATATCCATATGCAGCATCAATCACCCCATATCGTCTAATAGTACTAATTAGCCGACAGAAATCTTGCTCCATGTGCTAAATGCTCTCATAATTATCATTTTACATTTCAAGAATATACCATCAGACTCTTCCCTAACAAAGTTCATCAACTGGTCAATATCTCTTACTTAAATAGCACTTGAATAAGAAGATTTTGGTATGTCCTACACTAAGCGAAAAACCTACTCCGTAACAATGCAAAAAATACCTCTAAGATAATGCACCTAATATCAAGTAAGGACCTATATAGATAGTACTTCTTAAAAATTAAACTTGCGTTGTGCTGATATTTCAAAAATTTGTTCATCATAACTTGTAAACATAGATAGAGTATCATTATCAATTTAACTAAAAGGCAAATCAATTCAAGAACTACTAAATATATGACCCTGTATCGCGGAACCCGCTTTGATCGATTCATCCTTAATACCATCTGGCAAAGGCTATCCCAAGCATGAAAGTAATTCCACAAACACAGACACATAAACACAAGAACAAGAGCTAAATTATCAAATGTGGGAGAAAACAAGAGAGACCCATCTTGGAAAACAGTGAATAACATAGACCCATTTAAACAAAATTTCAAATTTTCACAATTGAGACAAATTTACAAGAGAGAAATCAAGAAAAGTGCAGTAATTTCAAGAGACAGAGAGAGATTTAAGTACCTTTTGAGAAGAAATTGGGAGAAAGGATAGCTGAGAAACTATATCTTCTTAAATCAAAGAGAGTAGAGTATGAGAGCAAGCAGCTGAGGTTTGAGGAAGACGAAAGCGTGATGTAGTCATAGCCAACAACAATCCGTCATCGGCAAAGTTGAGAGACTAAGAGACGAAGTGGGATGGAAGTAGAATATATGAGTTCTAATTAGGGCTTTGTTTTTATATTTTTTTTTTTAAATTTTTTCCCTCTGCCTTTAGTAAAACAAATGGTGATGAATTGACTTTTCTCACATACCTAGGTCACCTAATCTTAGGTTACGTGAAGAACCTAATCTTTTTGTCACCTAATGAAAACAATTGGGCGGCAAAATTCGGTGCCAAAAAATTTGTGAGGAATTTAGGCTTGCTATGTGACGAACAACATCCCAAAATTGTTTTGTATCCCACAGTAGTATGTATGTGACGCTTTTTTTAAATTCCTCACCTATTATACTAAATTGTGATGAATTTATAGGCGTCACATAAAATGTTGTCACCTAATCCATGTTTTCTTGTAGTGATTTATGAACCCTAACTGCCAAACCTTCCTCATGCGTTAAGCACCTAGTCATTGTCTATTAGGGTTGCATTGTTTTTAAGGTTTTGCATTTATGTCTTGGTCTGGTCTTAATCTTTAAAATCATTTTTAGACTAAGCTTTTGGATTCAAGTTAGATTCTTCCTTCAACAATTTGACTAAAGAATCTGACTGATCATTTGAATCTTGATTTCATGTGCACATCATAAAATTATATCATATCATTAATCGTGCTGATCTTGGTGCCACAAGGTGTTGAACTTAGGAGGAACTGCCACTTCGTAAAAACCGAAGGAGTCCATCTCGTGTAAGGCAATGTTGCACAAAGGTAAAGCTGCTCCTTAGATAGGGTTCTAGGAATTGAGCTTTGTGTGGATCTTTGTATGAACCTTTGTTTACACTAGTGGATTGGACTCAATGGAGAGTCCCTAGTTTTTTAACCCAGAGGTGGGTTTTTTCGGCCAAAATATCTTTTGTCCCAGTTATGTTTATTGTGTCACAAATCCCACATACACATACATGGTACGTATATATGTTGAACATTTAAATGGTATGTGCTCATTGTCATGCTCAATTGACACATTAATAACTTGCAACAAACTATAGCTTTGCTGACTATGATAGCTTTTGGGTACTTAAATTGGTTTTTGAATCTCAGATTTATTGACTAACAAATCTATTTTAGTTGACTAGCGAGCTTGACTGGTCAGTCCAGCGGATTATAATTTTTATATACATGTTATTCCATTTGGTACCAATTTCAATTGGTCTTAAGGCATTGCTCTAAATATATGTAGAGTGATCTTTGAGTTTTGCTGGTATTGGGTGAAATCTCACCATGGATCGTGATCGTGTCAGTAGCTCGTGTAATAAACCTCAATTCTTTG
Source organism: Pyrus communis (assembly GCF_963583255.1). NCBI lineage: Eukaryota > Viridiplantae > Streptophyta > Magnoliopsida > Rosales > Rosaceae > Pyrus > Pyrus communis. Next base: position 23,414,579 of record NC_084809.1, on the reverse strand, counting down.
ATGGTACAAATTATGATGCTTGGAACGATAAGTTTCAAATCTTTCTTGAGGCACAAGATCTTATGGCTGTTGACTATCTCACTCTTGAGTGGAAGGCTTCATCGAGCCTAGTTAATGGAGAGTCTGTGATTAAGTCAAAAGGTGAATAGACTCAAGAAGAAATTGCTTCGGCCTTCTATGAGAAAGTTGAAATGTTAACAAATGAAGCCTTAGGGTTAGGGAAGCCAATTGATGAAACAACTATTGCTCAAACAATTTTGAGATGCTTGCCCTAGAGATTTCAAGCAAAGAAGGCTGTTATTCAATAGTTTCAGGACCTAAATGAGATCAAGCTTGGAAAATTGGTTGGGAAGCTCATTACCTATGAGATGGAGCCTAACATGAATGAAAGTGACTCCAAGAAAAGAAAAGAAGTGGCCCTTCAAAGTGTTGAGGATTGTGAGATTGTTGGTGATATATCTAGACATGCTTCAAAAGATGATCTTGCCATATTCGTTAAACAATTCAGAAGAATTCTCAAAAACAAAGGAAAAGATTCTAAATGATTTGGTGAGTCATCAAACAATCGGGAAAAACAATCTATTAGAGTGAAGCATAAAAGGTTAACTAGAAAATGAGACAAAGGTGTGGTAAAGGTACATGGTCTCTGCTTTTCATGTGGGGGAAATAGGCACTGATGCGAGATTTATACGCACACAAATTAAACCCTCTTTTCATCAAATTGTAGTATATGTATAAGTAGGGATCGTTCTGGACCGGGGATTAGGAGGGATTGTTAACCACTTGGATTTGACTCAAAAATGTAAAATAACAATATGAAACACTATACTAGACTCAAAGAATGCAAAACTAAACTTTAAAACACTAAAACAAACGAAAAGACTCAAACATCACCCAAAACACTCAAAACTGCCTTAAAATCACTTTCTGGGCAGTTTTGAGCACTTTGGTGAATTTGGACGAAATTGGGAAATAAATTTAATCAAAACTCTTATAAACACAAACTAAATGTATTTCTAACTAATCTAACACTTTAAAATAAATGGGGGATTGGTTTTGGATGAATTTAAACTAAAACAGAAACTTGGAATTAAAACAGATTCTAAAAACGAAATTAATGAAATAGAATGATGAAAAACTAGTTAGAGGATTCCTTATCCACATATGAACATAAGCATATAAATTGACTCCCAGTTATGACTTCAACAAACGATGAATGACAATGCTCCAAGTTAATTAGGTCCGCTTAAATTAACTTTCAGATTTCCCTAGATTCATTGGATTGGATGGGTTAGCGCATACAACAATCCAAAGCATTCCTAATCAAAGTCCCTAACCATGGAATACGCATGGTAGAGACATTCAACAAAGATCATTAAGTTCAACGGAAATCATAAACATCGACTAGGCATTCATAACTATGGAATACGCATGTTAATCCAGCCTAGGGTTTACTAAACACAATCGTGACTAGCGATCTTTACTACTCATGAATATAAGTTCATAACGATTAGGTGAAATTCCCTTATATCCTAGCATCAAGTTTAGGCATGCAAATTAAGTGTCGACCCTCAACCCACATACATAAACAAGTTCTTAATCAAAACAGAAAAGTAACCCACATCTAAAGTTCATGAATTCATAACTGGAGTAAATCAAATCATAACCAACATATGTTCATGGCTTCAAATTCGCCTCTAACTAAAAAGAAATTAGTTCCACATGTTTAACATAATTGAACAACAAGTTAAATTAAACATGAAAACAAAAACAAGAAAAGAAATAACAAATGGATGGAATTGAATGGATGGAAAGTTAGCTACGGGATTCATCTCCACATATGTTATACTTGCATAATAAAATGATTTCCAATTACGTTTCAACAAACCATTAATTCTCAAGACCCCAAGTTAACCGTGATGCACTAATTAACCTTCAAATCTTCCTAACGTTATTGAATTGGATGATGCATGCGACAATTCAAAACATTCCCCACAAGTCCTCAACATGAATGCATAGAAGAGGTACAAGCAAGAATCATTACGCTCTATGAAAATTATAAGTATTGACGAGGCAATTGTAACTATGAATGCATGATACTCTTGCCAAGAATTCATTTAACGCGATTGTTTATAAGCAACCTCCACTACTTGTGAATATAAGTTCGTAACTATTAGGTGAAACTCACTTATATTCTAGCGTCATATTCATGCATGAAAATTAAGTGTGCACTCTTAATAAACATACATAAATAAGTTATCAATCAAATAGTTAAACAAATTGAATCCACAACTTATGAAACGCAATTAGAAGTAATCAAATCAAAACGCAAGCATAAACATATATTTCAAATTACCCCCTAGCCAAGGGGGGTTTAGTTCCTTATGATACAAAACAAAGAGAATCAAAGACACACCTAAACATTCCAACAACTCAAACTTGAATTGTATGAACGTTTAGGCCCTCTTATCTTCCATTCCTCATTCGTACAAAACAAAGAGTATTGAAATTAAACGTTGAAATCAAAGAAACACCTAAACATTCCAACAACTCAAACTTGAATTGTATGAACGTTTAGGCACTCTTCTCTTCCTCTTCGTTGTAGCACAAGGTCTAGGGATAGTTTGATGGTGTGAGTGGTTTGGGGAGTGGTGGAAATGGAAGGATGGTGTTTGGATTGTAAGGGAGAGCACGGCACAAAGATGGTTTGATGGTCTACATTTCTGCAATGGATGAGTTTATGAATGGAATGGATGGACTTTGTGAAGGGCACGGCCCCAAGGGACCAATTTCTGTTGTGAATGAATTCTCCATGAATGAGTGTGAATGAATGAGTATTTATAGGTGAAATGGGGGGAACATGACAGCTAGGTTGCATGTGCTAATGCTGGAATGGTATGGTGAGTGAATGTGCATGGCAATGAGTGTTGTTGGTGCTGAAAATGCAAGTGTGTGCATGTGAAATCTGCCAAGATGCATGTGAAAGTTGGGATTGCATGTGTGTGCATGTGAAATCTGCCAAGATGGGGGAAAATATGGAAAATGGAAGTGTATGAATGTGCACGGCTAGGTGGAGTGTGTAAGGGAATATGTGGTGGATGATTAAAGTGCATGTGTTGGCTGAAATGATTGTGTTTGTTTGAATGTGCATGTGATTAAATTAAAGGATGCAAAGTAAATAAATAATGAATGCATGTGTTGAATTATGAAGATGCATGTGCAATGAAGTGGAATGACAATCTGAAATGGGATAGGTACCCACGGCAATGATGATTTCTGGTGGTGTTTGGGTGTATGTTTGAATGGTGCATGTTTGAATGATTAAAGGGACATGTGGGGGTGGAAATGATGAATGAAATGCATGTGAATGACAGCTAGATATGTTGATGAATGCATGTGACTTGTTTGTGGTGAGTGAATGCATGTGCAAAGCTGGAAATGGGAGTGAAGAGTCACGGCAATGGGTGGTGGATGGGAGTGTATGTTTGAATGTTTGCAATGATGAAATGGATGGGAGTGGTTTGATGAATGAGTGGATGGAATGATGAAAGAATAAAGGGTGCATGTGTGAATGATTGAATGTGCATGTGGGTGAATGTGAAGGGAATGACAATGAGTGCATGTGGTGGGGATGCACGGCATGGTTATGATGAATGCATGTGCAAAGTTGGTTGAATGATAAGTGGTGAATGATAAGTGGTGAATGATATGTGATAAGTGATATGTGGTGTGTGATAAGTGATTGAGTGTATGATATGATAAGTGTATGATATGATAAGTGATAAGTGATATGTGGTGATGATAAGTGGGAGTGTGGCTGAAATGAATGAGTGGAATGTTGGAATGTTATGCACGGCTAAGGATAAAGGAAAGGTTTAAATGTCCTAAAACTAAAGGGAACAAGGTTCCAACACTTTGGTCTTCAATTAGGTCTTCAATTTCGTCCAACACTTTGGCGCCAAGCATAAGCTATCCATCCTTAGCCCAAAAGTGCTCCAAAAGTCTCCAAAATGCATCTTTTTGCTCCATTAGCCCTTTTGACCTACAAACACACGAAAATAGCTTAAAGTACTAAAATAACTAAAGAAACATAACGTAAATGCACGAGAACAAGTCATTTAAGTCGCATGAATATGCTCCTATCAGGCACCGTGCTGCAGATTGTGCTAACACCAAACTCCTGGGTCAAAAGCACAAAAAGGCGATGATGGGTACTTGGAGTGATAATAATGATCAAAGTTATGTTCGTTCTGATGAGTCATTAAATAATGAAGAAAAGATTGTAGCTTTTGTTGCTCCAATTGAGGAAATGTCTCTGAGTGATGATGATTCTATTCTAAATGGCAATGAGGAGATGTCTTATGATGAATTGTGCATCAAGTATGATTCTCTCTTTGATGAGGCTTGTACTACAAAAGTGGAGAAGATTGAGCTAACTACAAAGGTTTTTGAGATACAAAAAGAAAATATGTCACTTTGTCTAGTCATAACTGAACTGGATGAAAAAATTGGTTATCTTGAGGCTTATGTTAAGGAGATGAATAAGAAGCCTTCTAATTGCAATCACAAAGTTGAAAATGATGATGTTATTACTTCTCTTGAAGCTTAGGTTCAAAACTTGCTAGAATCTCAAGATAACTTGATGAATCAAATTCATGCATTAAGGGCAAATGATGTGATGTAACATGAGGCCAACAGGAAACAACTACTTGAACTGAATGAGGCAAATGATAAGGTTATTCGTCTCACTATGGGGGCGGAAAAAATTGACAAGATGTAGAGTATTGAGAAACTTCACGGTGACAAAAGTGGTCTTGGTTATGTAGAAAGTGGCTCAAGTGTAACGACCCAAAAATTAATTCGGAAGCTAGAATTGGTGATAGGCAAAAATAAAGTCGTCATTAATCTTTACATTATTAACCAAAATAAATTTATTTCCTTGACAATTATTCTCAAAAGTTAATTTCGATTATTTTATGGCTGCATTTAACCTTCTCGTTAGACTCCTTACGTACCCTACGAATGGATCAAGCCATTCATAGTTCACCATCGATTAAACTATTTTCTAAAATATTCAAATGGAAAATATGTTCAATAATAGATTCAAACAATCCAATCACATCAAATGGATAACAAATACGAATTCAGAATATCGAAATTAGTGTAAAAAGGCAACATTGGCCCACTGGCCACACGCCACCGCAGGTGGCGGTTTCTTGCAAATGGAAACCTAATTTTTCGACTAACTCCAAACATTACCAAATTTTACAGATATGTAGAGCTCAAAGAGGGAAACATTTTCATACCTGGGCCAAAGTCCAATTTAGTTGAGAAGTGGCCTGAAACCACTTTGATTGACCGGAAAACCCAAAAAATGGGTATTCTTCCAATCGCTACCAATCGAACTCTGATTCCTCAACCAACGCAAGGACCTTGCTCCTGAGGGTGAGGGAAGTCTATTGGTGGTGGTGGTCGACTGAAATAGTTGTCGAAATCACCAGAAAAGGAGAAATTTTTTTCGGAAAACCTTCAGCACTTTACGGCTTCAACTTGGAAAATGGATGATAAAATGGGAAATCTAACAACACCAAGATGTTGGGCTCGTCGACATCTGTCTATGGACACCATGGCACCCAAAACGGAAGTCGGATGAATGAGATACGACCGGATCAAAATTGATGGTTCGGGCATCAACAAATGGGTCAAAACGACCCAACTCAAGTCTCCTCCCCTGATTCCCTGTTGCTACAGGATTTTTTGAAAAAGGGGTTAGGGCAAAATTACCCAAGTGCCCCAAAATTTAAGAGCCTTTAACATCTTCATTGTAACTTCGGTTCAGGCACAGTTTTCGCATACGCGCTCGTGGGATGCCAACAAATACAACAAATCATATAAGGATAAAATTTATCCTCGTATAATTATGTTTAGCCAACTAGGGGCATTTTCATCTTTTCCCCTATCAAACAAATATACGTTGTCAACATAAATGTGTCGTAACTACGAATACGACTACAAAATACTTAATTTACTAATAAAATCCAGGAACGAGATTTTACATTTCCCCCGCTTGAATTTCATAACCATGAATCGATTTATTTCCCGATTTCCTCCACATATTCTTAATCATGTATATTTAATTCATATATCTAAAAATTTTCAGGGTATTACATCAAGTTCTTTCCCTATCAAAACAAAATTTGTCAGAGAATCTAGACTTGTATCTCAGAATGTCAAACCAAGTCCAAAGGCAAGACATGTTCCTACATGTCATCATTGTGGTGAAGTTGGGCATATTCGTCCAAAATGTAAAAAATTGTACTCTAGAAAGACCAATTTACTAAAGGATCAGGTGGATCATTTGGTCATCAAAATCAACAGAATTGCTCAACTCGTTCATTCTTCTTCATCTGGAAATATTAAATAAAGTTCAAAGTTGGTGTAGAAGGACTCAAACAGGTATCTTGTTGTTCTAAATGCTTTATCTACTACTAAACCAAATGTGTGGCATCTTGATAGTGGATGCTCTCGTCATATGACTGAGACAATGAGGCTTTCTCATCTCTTATCCCATTTGTTGGTGGTAGAGTTGTGTTTGGTGGTGGAGACAAGTCTCAAATCATAGGGAAATGTGATATCAAAATCCCTGGATTGCCTAAGCTTGAAAATGTTAGTTATGTTGATGGGTTAAAGTCATTAGCATTAGCCAATTGTGTGATGATGTGGCTAATGAAGTGTGCTTCTCAAAAAGAAGGTGTCGGATTGTAGATGAATATGGAAAAACCTTGCTTGTTTTCCCAAGATCTGGTGACAATTGCTACATTCTTGATGTTTCTAAAGTTCCCAAATACTCCAAGTGCCACAAAGCCATTGATGAAGTTAGTGTTCTGTGGCATAAGAGACTTGGGTATGTGAACTTCAAAAACCTCAAGAAGTTGTCCAAACATGAGGTTGTGAGAGAGTTACCACCTATTTGTTTCTAACTCATATGTTTGCGGACCATGTCAATTAGGAAAGCAATCTAGGGTGGAACATAAGAAAGTGACTAACATCGGAACAACTAAGCCTTTTCAATTGATTCATATGGATCTTGTTGGGCCAATTCAAACCTTATCTCTTGGTGGAAAGAAGTACATCTTGGTAATTGAGGATGACTACTCTAGATTCACTTAGGTATGCCTTTTAAGGGAAAAATTTGATACCTTTCAACAGTTCCTCACTGTGTACAAAGCAATGTTGAATGAATCTCTATCTAGCCATCCTACTTTACTCAAAATCAGAACTGATCATGGAACCGAATTTGAGAAGGCTCATTTTGATGATTTTTGTTCAACCAAAGACATCAAGCATGAGTTTTCTGCTCCAATCACCCCTAAAAAAAAGGTGTTGTGGAAAGGAAAATTCATGTTTTGATTGAGATGACTAAGGTGCTACTTAACAGCAAAAACTTAGCAAAGCACTTTTGGGTCGAGGCAATGAACACTGCTTGCTACATCTCAAATCGTGTGCTCCTCAAACTTGGCACTAATGTGACTTCCTATGAACTCTGGAAGGGGTAAGAAGCCAATGGTAAAGTATTTCAAAGTCTTTGGGAATGTGTGCTACATTCTACGTGATCGAGAACATCTTGCAAAGTTTGATACTAAGAGTGATGAAAGAATCTTCTTCAGTAGTCCAACACAAGTTGAGCCTATAGAGTTTATAATCTGAGACAAAGACCATCAAGGAGTACATAAATGTCAAGATTGATGACACTGATGTCCCTTCCTCTTTGGAAACTAAAAATAACGATGTGTTATTTCCCTCTTCTAAGGATAATGGTGATGCTTTTGGTGAGTCAAGTGTGGTGTTAGAAAGTGACAATGAGAGTGAATCAAGCACTGATCAAGACTCTTGTGTCCTATTCAAGGATAAACCAAAGTGGGCCAGATGTATCTTGATGAGGAAATTGTGGGTCCAATTAACAAAGATGTTAAAACTCGAAGACAAATAGCTGATGAAGTTGCAAATGTTTGCTATGTCTCCTAGATGGAGCCTAAGAATATCAAAGATGCTCTAATTGATGATCAATGGATCTTAGCCATGCCGGAAAAGCTGAATCAGCTTGAGAAAAATGAAGTTTGGTCCCTTGTTGATCGTTCATCGAACACTAATGTCATTAGGACAAAATGGACACTACTACAATATTAGCTTTAGGTGTCGGATGATGGTGGCGGTTTAATAAGCCATTATGTTGGATAAAAGATATCTGACATATCATTCAGTTAGTGTTGGATAACAATGAAATCCTGTCGATTATATCCGACATAAATTCCTGGCGGATATTTAGTGTCGAATGCAATCACCGTAAAATTATTATAACCACCAGTATTTTTGAATTCTTTTTTTTTTTAAATATTTTTAACATATTCTAGCAGTTTTTAAGTTAATGGTGGCGGTTCTAACCGACAAAATTTGACTATTTTATTATTTTAGTTGCTGATGGTTATTATTTTAGTCTTCTGACGATTATATCTGATAGAAATGGAGAAAATAAAAAATAAATAAAATTGGTGAATTAGTCAAGTCAATACAAAGATTGCAACTTGCGATTTGTATGCTGTAGATTGTGATTCCCGATTTACATCAATAATTTTGTCTAAATCAAATCAACTGAAACTATTAGTTCAAATAGAAAATTAGAGCAACAGTTATAGAACATTGATCCAATTGGATTTTTAGCTTTTGAACTAAAATTTCTCAAGTATTGGTCTCTGAGTAGTGATAATGTGGACCAATAGTCATGTTGGCTAACTTCGTAACAACTTCCATCCATTTTTTGTCTCTTTAAATCTTTTATTTTGGATGGAAATTCTATCAGATTTATCCAAAAAGAAAATTGATCCATATTATAACAAGTTTAGGGAACAATACTCACAAAATTTTAGTTTAGAGACCAAAACTCTAATTGAGCTATAATTCAGAGACTATAGCTCCAATAACTTCTAGCCAAAAAGACAATTGATCCATATTATTTTAAAATGTTGTATTGATTAAAAATAAATAAATAAACACATCGTTTAAATATTTTTTTTTCACTCATGGCCCTGTTGGATATAACCAACACAAACAAAGCAAAATATATTTTTTCGTTCACTCATGGTCTTGTTACCTAATATCTGAATGTTTTTTTTTTTTGTTTTTTTACCCATGCTATCTCGGAGTATATACAAACATATTTGACGGTTGGATCATTGAAACTAATTTCGTAGAATGCATATCCTATCAAATTGATAGATTTAATAGACACTTAAGAGTTAATGTTATACTTTCATAAAGTATAAGATAAGATTTATCCACTACTGTAAATATTTTAAATTGAAGATCGAATTCAATCATTGCATTCTTATAGGGTCGAGGAGTGTAGTTGTAAACAATCATCAAAATCGGAGCTAAAATAACCATTAAATTGTGATTTTTCGTTTATAACCATCGAAAACTTTTGTTCCATTACCTAATCTCTGAATGTTTGTTTTTTGCGATTTTTTACATATGTGATCTCGGAGTGTGTACAAACAAGTTTGATGGTTGGATCATTGAAAAACGTTTCGTAGAATGCATATCGTATCAAAACGGTAGATTAAACAAACACTTAGAGTTAATGTTATACTTCCCCATCAAGTACAAAATAAGATCTTATGGTATCCACTAGTGTAAATATTTTAAATTAAAGATTGAATTCGTTCAATGCATTCTTATATGGTCGAGGAGTTGTCACATCCCAACCCGGGCTCGACTCCACCGTACCACGATATTGTCCGCTTTGGGCCCCGACCACGCCCTCACGGTTTTGTTTCTGGGAACTCACACGAGGACTTCCCAATGGGTCACCCATCCTGGGAATGCTCTTGCGCGAACTCGCTTAACTTCGAAGTTCCTATAGAACCCGAAGCCAGTGAACTCCCAAAAGGCCTCGTGCTAGGTAGGGATGGGAATATACATATAAGGCTTACATGATCCACTCTCCTAGGTGATGTGGGATGTTACAAGTGTAGCTGTAAAAAATCATCAAAATCGGAGCTAAAATAACCATTAAATTGTGATTTTTCGTTTATACCCGTCGAAAACTGTTGTTTTGTTACCTAATCTCTGAATGTTTGTTTTTTGTGATTTTTTACATATGTGATCTCGGAGTGTGTACAAACAAGTTTGACGGTTAGATCATTGAAAACAATTTCGTAGAATGTGTATCGCGTCGAAACAGTAGATTAAATAAACACTTAAAAGAGTTAATGTTATACTTCCATTAAGTATAAAATAAGATTTTGTGGTATCCACTAGTGTAAATATTTAAATTGAATATCAAATTTATTCATTACATTCTTATAGGGTTGAGGAGTGTAGCTGTAAAAAATCATTAAAATCGGAACTAAATAACCGTTAAATTCTGATTTTTCGTTTATAACCGTCTAAAACTTTTGTTTTGTTACGTAATCTCTGTGTCACATCCCGGCCTGGGGCGGATCACTTCCCGAGCCCGCTCCACCACCGTAGCACAATATTGTCCGCTTTGGGCTTACCATTCCCTCACTTACATATTATTTATTTATTTATTAAACCAAACATATTAATTTTTAAAAACGTATTCTATTTAAATACATATTATTTATTTATTTATTAAACCAAACAATTATTATTTTATTTTTTTAAATCATAACAAAATTTTGGGGGGGAATTTAAAATTTTGGGAGGGATTTTTGCCGCCATTTTTTTTTTTCTGTCGGTTTTTATTTTAAAAAATGTTTTTGTCTGTTTTAACTGACAGTAATGAAAATTTTTGAAAATAAAACCCCTCCATCTCTTCCTTGCGTCGATGCCTTCTCCCTTACCCCTTCTTTCTCCCTTCCTTCTCCCTTCCCCCTTCCTTCCCCCTTTTATGTAGGTTCTATTTTTGTAAATATGCATTAGTAATGTTTTTTTGTTATTAACAAGGAGCAAATTTGAGGAAGACCCAGGTGGTTGGGAAAGTTTGGATGTTTGAAAGCAAAAGAAGCAAATTTGAGGAAGAATAATGACTTTAAGTAGTTGCAGTGCAAGGAATGGCGCCGTTAGGCAGTATGTACGATCCAAGGTGCCTCGTTTAAGATGGACTCCTGAGCTTCATCGCTGATTTCTTCAGGCCATCAAAAGGCATCTCCAAAACTTGTTCTTCAGTTAATGGATGTCAAAGGGCTCACCATTTCTCATGTCAAAAGCCATCTCCAGGTCTTTTTGCTTTTTTCTCCAGTTCTTCTAAAGTGCTTTTGTTTGTCTAATAGGGTAAAAATTCATTTGTTTTCACACTTTTCTTCCTTTCTTTTTATTAATTTGTTTCCCTAGGATTTACTTTCAAGCAAAGATTGGTGCTGAAATCTGTGAATGGCAAGTGAATGCGCATTTCTCATCATCATTTGACAGCTAGAATGAGCAGTTTTTTCCGAAAACTAAAGAAATAAAATGGATGCTTCCCAAAAGATCAACTTTGAATGTAAAGGCATCCATAATCACAAGTAGTAACCACTAGGTAGCAATTACTTCGTGCTACAAGTTTACGAAAAGGAAATTCTGCCCCTCGTAAGCTAAATTACTTTTCAAAGTGTTGTCGACATGTTTAACAAAACACAACACAAGAGTTTCAACAACTGCATCAACAGAAGCATCCTTTAATGGAATAGCCTCATCAACAGAAACCGGAGGAAGACGACGAGATGGTATAAATATATTTTTTTATTATTATTATATTTTCCGTCAGTTTTGTCCGACAAGGAATGCTCTTATTTATTCATTATTAATAAATTCTCTGTCAGTTTTAGAGTATTTTCTGTCGATTTTAGAGTATTTTATGTCGGAAATTTCATTTCCTGACACTGGCAATTCTGTCGCTTATTATATCCGCCACTGCATCCATTTTCTATTGAATTTTGCTTAATATCTGACAGTAATGTACGTTTCTTGTCGATTATCATAGCAACACTAATAAATGGTTTTGTAGTAGTGGAATTTACAAGAACAAGTCTAATGAGTTAGGGAATGTAATCAGAAATAAGGTCAGACTTATTGCTCAAGGATACTCTCAACTTGAAAGTGTTGATTTTGATGAAACCTTTGCTCATGTTGCTCGTCTTGAATCAGTTAGACTTCTATGTGCTATTACATGCCATTTAAAGTTCAAACTTTTTCAAATGGATGTCAAAACCGTATTTCTTAATGGATATCTTAATAAGGAGTTCTATGTGGAACAACCAAAAGGCTTTGAGGATCCTCACAAGCCAGATGAGGTATATAAACTGAGGATGACTCTCTATGTTCTTAAACAAGCCCCACGTGCTTGGTATGACAAGTTGCCGTCTCATCTTCTTACTCATGGTTATACTCGTGGTTCTGTTGATACAACCTTGTTTGTTAAGAAGGTTAAATCTCATGTTGTGATTGCTCAAGCATATTTGGATGACATAGTTGTTGGATTTACTTTTGATTCTCTTGTGAAACAATTTATCGATATGATGACAAGTGAATTTGAGATGAGTTTGGTTGGTGGATTAAACTACTTCTTTGGAATTCAAGTGAAACAAGAAAAGTATGGCATATTCACCTCTTAAACAAAGTATGCCAAGAATTTGGCGAAGAAGTTTGGTCTAGAAGGGTCAAAAGCTACTAGATCTCCCATGAGCACTTGTGCCAAAATTCACAAGGACTCAAGTGGTAAGGATGTTGATTAGACTCTATATAGAAGAATGATTAAAAACTTACTCTACATGACTGCTAGTCGACCAGACATCAAATTTGCTGTTGGGGTGTGTGCACAATTTCAAAGTTGTCTTAAGGAGTCTCACTCATAAGCAGTCAAGAGGGTCATCAAGTATGTAAGTGGAACCACTGATTATGGACTTCAATATACTCATGAAACCAACACAAACCTGGTTAGGTACGGTGACGCTGATTAAGTTGGGTGCATTGACGATTGAAATAATACCTCATGGGGAGCTTTCTATGTCGCTATATGTTGGGAACAATTTGGTTGTTTGGCACAACAAGAAGAAAAATTATGTCTCTTTATCTACTGCCGAGGCAGAATATATGGCTACCGGGAGCTGTTGCACCCAATGAATGTGGATGAAACAAATGTTTAGTGACTACGGTATATCTCAATCCAGCTTTCTTGTTTGCTGTGATAACATGAATGCAATTGATATTTCTAAGAACCCTATCCAACATTCGAGAACCAAACACATTGACATTAGGCATCACTTCATTAGAGATCTAGTGGAAGCTAAGATTCTTACACTAAACTTTGTGCCAACTGAAAAACAACTAACTGACATATTCATTAAAGCCCTAGATAATCGAAGGTATGAAGATCTTCAACGGTCTATTGGTCTTTCTGCAATGAACTGAATTGCTTGAATAGCTACGCTTCCAGGTAGTGTCTATCTTGTCAGCATGCTCATCAGATACCTATGTTTTGTCTCTCTATATGCTTATCTTAACTGTCAAACATTCATGATATTTTTGGGATTATCCTTGGTTAATTATTCATTGTGATGTCAAAGGTTCTCCCTGTTATCTTGATGGCCTCTGAAAAATCATTTTTTCAATCATTCAAATCTAGTGGTGCTCTTGAATTTAATGTTGCTTTGGTCCTAATTGAGTGGTAGTGACTTTACTTACTCTATAATCTGGACCATGTACCATTTTTTTTTTTTTTTTTTGTCCTTTTCCCAAATCAAAACAAAAAATTCAAATGGGTATCTTCAAAAGAAAGTATATATTATCAAATGGGAAAATCCCATCTTTTTGGCCTTCCATGCAATGTCATGGGTAGTGCTTCAAGATTCCCCTTCGTGGGTCATGTATCAAGTTCTCTTAAATATCAATGGTGATTCATCAATATTTCACCTTCATTCAAATGACATTAGCATTTCTCAAATTAGTGCTCACTCAAAGTACTTCACTAAAGTTGAAGTGTTCCTTCAAGGCTTATGCCTTCTTTTCTTGTGAGTCTTGTCCATTGTCCATATTATGTAGGAAGTGTTATCTCTTAAGGTCAATGGATTATTAAAACCTTGATTAAACTTGAAAATGCTTTTGAGATTAAATGCCTGGTTCTATGATTTTAAAATGGCTATCCAAAATCCTTTCTCCCATACCTTGACACATCACTATAGGATTATGAGTTTGTGGTAATCTCATCATTAATGTTTGTGTGTGCCTTTAAAGATTTGTTTATTGAGAACTGCATTGCATGTCTGCTTTTTGTACTTTTCAAATTACATATCTTCTGGAAGTATAAATATTCAAGCTACATTGTAATTCATTCTCATCTAGTCGTTATATTGTTGGTTGTCTATTGGTGCAAAGATTCAAATGCTATCTTGATCTCTATCATCTTAATGAGCTGTCTTCGGTTGGTTGGGTACATTTTTCTATGCCTATGCTCAAATTTATGTTTCAATGGTCATCTCTTTCTTATGTTAAGTCACTGTCCCTCATCAGATAAATGAAGTTATGATTTAGAATTATGGGGGAATGTGTTTTCATGCAGTTCAATTTCAGTGCATGCATTCTTTCTAAGGGAGTTTCCATTACGAGAGAGTTCAATCACAATGCATGCATCTTTTCATGCTTACTTGTTGCTAGTCTAATTGTTGCTACCCTTTGCTTGGGCATATCCATCTGGTTTAGTGCATATTTCTTTATCCGTTGTGCTCTTGTTGTCCTTGTCCTGTGTATTTGCAATAAATTTGACTATTATGTGTGATTTTCCACCATTTCTTTGTCTTATCATGACAGAATGGGGGAGAAAAAATTCGTTGTGCTTCCTATCTTGCAGATAGGGGTGGGAAATTTTGCCATAAATTGATTTACTGACCGAACCATACCGGTCGGCTCATAATGGTATGATATAGTTTTGGCATTTTTTCACAGTTGGCATTTTACCGAACCAACAATTAATGGCATGGCTTTGGTAATTGATTTTGTATGCCGACGGTATGCCATACCTACCAATATATATTTTTTTTTCCTTTCTATTTAGATATTTTAGGTATTTTTTACATGCTTGACTCCTCAGTTTTAGGGTTTAGAAAATAAATGACTCCTTAGTTTTAGGGTTTTGAAAAATATATGCACGACTTCTAGCAGCCTTCTCTCAATTTTCTTCTTCTCTTCAATGCACACCTCCCTGTCATTCGGCCAACTGCTATATATGCCAAAAATCTTCTTCTTCTTCATCAGCTTTCAAATTTAGCTAAATATTTATGAAACCCTTCTCTTGGGGATTTATTGTGTTGCGATGCTTTATGCATATCTTACATATTCATAATACTGTTGCATTCCATTATTATTTTTAAACGAATTTTTCTGTTGTATCCCCTTATTTGGAGTTAGAAGATGTACGCATATATTTCATCAGGGCCCAGGGACCAATAATGCAATGCAATACAAACCACCGGTTGTGCCATTTACCAATCGAACTAGCCAATAATTTTGGATGAACTGATTTTTGGCAACTGTAAGAAGACGGTTGGCTACTGGTAACTGATTTTTGGTAATTATGTATATATGGCTGGCATGTGACACAAGGAATTTGGCACGGTTTGCCAACCGAACCAAGCCCTACTTGCAAAGTCTTTTAGCCATAATAAATTTCACTTGTTCTTGTCAAGAGTTGTTCTTTTGTAGGAGTTGTTACTTGGTTTTTTTCTATTGGTTGATGTTCTCTTGAGTGAAATTAGTTGTAGGCTTGGGGTATTTTATCAAGGAAAACCAAATGGGGAGATTGTAAAGTCTACTCTTAGTATTTGGCTTTCCTTGTCAAATATTGTAATTAAACCATCACATATGATCAATCTAGCTTTAGAATATACTCAAATTATGGGTTGTTGCTGCTAGAGTAAATGGTCAAGAAGTGGCACATTTCAACTCAAAGGTTTGTTCATGCATGTGCATTTCAAATCCTTATTTGTGTTACATTCTGTCTAGTTTGATTGTTTAGCTAGTTTAGGATGCTGACTTCCAGCTGTTTAAGTACACAGATTAAGACAGCCCACATGAGCTACCTTTCTGATGGTAGTTAGTTTCTGGCCATTGATCTAGCTAGATCTCTTTTGCAGCTGACAAGTGTCCTTGAGACAAGTTGGCTAGTGGAAATTCTGATTTCCTTGGGGTATATTTGCTTTTAGGGTTTTAGTTTGTTCTTTGGGGGTTTAGAACTTAGTTTTAGAGAGAAAGTTGCTTTAAGGTTTTGAAGCTGGCATCTTCTCCATTTATGAACCTTAACTGCCAAACCTTCCTCATGCATTAAACACCTAATCATTGGCTATTAAGGTTGCATTGTTTTTAAGGTTTTGCATTAATGTCTTGGTCTGGTTTTAAGTTTTAAATTCGTTTTTAGACCAAGCTTTTGGATTCAAGTTAGATTCGTCATTTAACAGTTTGACTGGAGAATCTAACTGGTTATTTGAATCCAAATTTCATGTGCACATCATAAAATTATATCATTTTATTGATCGTGCTGATCTTAGTGCCACAAGGTGTTGAGCTCAAGAGGAGCTACCACTTCGTGAAGATCAAATGAGTCCATCTTGTGTGAGGCAAGGTTGCACAAAGGTTAAGCTGCTCCTTAGATAAGGTTCTAGGAATTGAGCTTTGTGTAGATCTTTGTATGAACCTTTGTTTACACTAGTGGATTGGACTCAGTGGAGAGTCCCTAGTTTTTTAACCTAGATGTGGGTTTTTCCAACCAAAAATATATTGTGTTCCAGTTATGTTTATTGTGTCACACATCCCACATACACATACATGGTACGTAAATCTGTTGAACATTTAAATGGTATGTGCTCACTGTCATACTCACTTGACACATTAATAACTAACAACGAACTACAACATTCCTAACTAGGATAACTTTTGGGTATTGAAATTGGTTTTTGAATCTCAAATTTATTGACTAACAAATCTATCTTAGTTTGTTAGAGGGCTTGACTAGTCAGTCCAATGGATTATATTCTTTATATACAGGTTATTCCACCAGGTACCAATTTCAATATTCCAGGGAATATTCTCGAGAATATTTTAGGGAATATTCCATTTGGGTCGAGTCAACGGGTTGGATTTGGTTTTTAGGTTGGGCCGAGTTGGATCCGATTTTTGGGTTGGTCCAGGTCTTATTCGATTTTTGGGTTGGGTTGGGTTGGATCCCGTTTTGATCTGGGTTCTGGGTTGTTGGGTCCAATCAACCAGGTCCACCGGAAAACCCACTGAAATTTGGGTTTAATGGCCGGAAAATTGGGCAATATTCAAATGGCCATATCTCTCTCATTTGTCAACTAAATTTAACCCAAAATATATCAAAACGAAGGTAGGGAAGTGTAGAACAAAATTATACTTTTTGGAGTTCAAAAAGTGGCTGGAGATGACTAGAAAATGCTTGAAAATTTTCGGAGATTGCCGAAAGCTGGGTAATATTCAAATGGTTATAAATTCTTCCACACTCAACCAAATTGGGTGATTCAAAAACGAAAATCATATCTCTCGATGAGACGAAGAGAATGGTACCTTTTTTGTTTTTTTTTATGGCTAACTCATCATGAATCAGCCAAAAAATGGCTAGAAAATCACGGTTTGTGTCAGAGTTTGTGAACGGGGCTTCGTAGTTCGAATATCAAGATACCAAGACTATAGTTGTGTTCGTAGTGATGACATAAAGACGATGGTGATGTCAAAAATGTGATTCGATGATGATTTTGGGATATAGGTTATGGGTGTGGCATGGTGAAGAGGGAGAAGAGAGATAAGAGTGAGACTGACAAAGTTCGAGAGTCCCCTACGGAGGAAAGAGGAAAAGAGAGGGTGTGGGCCCCACAACCAATCCTAAAAAAATAATTAAAATATAATTTTACAAAAATATCTTTCAGATTCGTGGTTCCATATAAACTTCGTCATAACTCCAAATTTGATTCCGCTTGAGCCAACACGTTCATAACAACGAGTACTACAAGGATACACTAACATAATGGGTTATACATCTCATGATATGAGGGTCAATGAAAGCAAAAAATTTCACCTCAAAGGACATTTTCATAAAAACACACATTCAAAATTATAAAAACCGTAAAATTAGGGATAGGTTGTTACAATCTACCCCTGTTCATCCTGAAATTTGCAATAACTTGCCCTACATAAAAACTCAAAGGGACGAAGAAAATATATAAAGAAGAAATCAAGTTAGAGCGGTTGCATAAAAAACAATGTCATTTTGTCGCGATCAGATTGCAATGATTCCTTTTTCATGCCCCCAAGCTTATACATTCTTTCTCCCTCAATAAAATGGCATAGTATAATACCTATATAAAAATATATATAATAATAACATAAGGTCAAAAATATACACATATAACAAGATAACATAAAAAAAAAAACAGAAAAAAAAAAGATAGATATAATGACGTAGAATTCAAATACTTGTACTGAATTTAAAACCAAAAGTGGAAATGACTCCTTCAAACATTTGTAATGTCAAAAAAACATATATAAATATAATAATGTCATTTAAAATACTTGCACTGAAAATTAAAACTGAAAATGAAAGGGGTCTAGCTCAAGCATTCGTAAGGTCACATACTCCAAGAATGTTTATGTCTTTGAGTTGAGTCCAAACCATAATTAATTAGTAACTACTACCTTAGATGGTCTATTTGTCCACTTGCTTAACGAACCCAACAAATAAGTCATCGGTATTACAGTTTGCAGCCTGTGAAGCCTAAAATAATCCCAAATATTCTAGAGGCGACACGTGGACTTTTGCCCAAGAAAGACAAGATTGCCCTTATTAAATGGGCAGGCTTCTCAAATACTCCCACACACAGCTCACGCCCCTGAAGGTCCCTGCAGTTGAATATGACTGCCCACAGCTTACCTACCCTTGGCAAGGAAAAGTCAAAGTATTAAAGATAAGGATTAATTACCCAATTCCTATCTTTAATACATTCCTAATTGAAGATTGACTCCATTCAAGTAAGTAATTCTTATTTAAATCAATTACGGATAATTACTCCATTATCTCAAGATATTATTTCCTATTTAATATCCTGCAAATATTTATCCATAAACCTTGGCCAATAAGATGCCGCCATGTGTAGTGTAAAGCCCTAACACCATGGCCGACCACTCCCCTATGTATACACCTTATTCTACCAAATTTCGGTAAGCTTTTGCTACCCCTAAAAGCCCTAAACACTTTACTCTTCTCAGAGAAACTAACTTAGGCATCCGATATCCATTGGCCTAACCCATCCTTCTACCTCGTGAGCGCATGAGGCTTGGGTCCTTGATCAAAGGTGTTGATTGTTTTGCAGGTGCATTTTCATCAAAGCAAGAGACGGTAGAAATTTGCATCGACACAGCCCGTAATGCCGATAACTCACTGTTGTCTCAGTAAGCAAATAATAAATTCCCGAGGGTACAAAAATACCATTTTGCCTCTCATTGTGAAAATTTGCATAAATCGTCCGATTTACGCCTTGATGGCGCTCATAACTCTACAAGGTAACAACGTCAGGAGCACACATTTTCCTATATTGTAATCTCGATCCTTCGAATGCTAGTTCGCCATACTCTTCAGTCTATCTTGTACTACCCACAAATCTCCATACAATGCTTCCAATGGTGGCATACTCTAAACCAAAAGGATTAATGTCGTTGTAGGAAAACTCTAACGAAGATAGGTGTCTGTATCAACCACCTTGAAATTGTAGACAGATGAACACAATAAGTTCTCTAAGGTCTGGATAGTTTATTTAGAGTGGCCATCAATCTGAGGATAAAATATGGTACCGGACAATAACTTAGTACCCATGGCCTTCTAGAAGGTTTCCAAGACTTGAAAATGAAACGCACATCTCGATGAGATGCAATAGTGACGAGCACACCACGTAATCAAACAATATAGTTCACACATGCCTCAGTGAGCCAATCCATCGTGGATTTCTCACGCATTTAGCGAGAAACCATGTCGAGAAAGCTAAAAGAACACTCAAGAGTTTAAAGGTCAAAACAAGTCCATAATCTAGAATATAAGATAATTGGATTGAATTTGTATCTCAGATATGTATAGGTACCTAACTTGGTTATGTGGTAGTAATTTGAAATGGTCGAGCACTAACTGAACTTGAACGGTAACTAATGAAAACTGACAAACAGAACCTAGGCTTTCCCCAAACTAATACTCACTATAACGGTAACTCTAGGAATATTCAAACACATTTGATAAAGATTTGCTCGATAAGGTGTTGATTGGGTAATTGCAAGACTGATGATCTTAACTAAAAACTTCAACATCTGAGTGGTTCTCCTGGACAATCTGTTTACTTTAGAAATGATATGAAGAGCAGTAGGGTAACCCAAGATTGATAAACACCCATTTTAAGACCAGGAGGTGAATCTAGGATCACGAACAGAGCTGATGTGGACTAAAATGTCAAAGAGTTTGAAAAATTTCGGGAATGAGGAGTTTGCCAAAAGGTTCAAAGTATAGTCCTCACAGACTGATAAATAGTACGCTAAGTGAGTTGGTCGCTAAACACTAAATCATCATCATAGTCTCCACGAATAGGTGTCATTAGGTTTTCAAGCCAGGATGATAACAGTTGACTCTGGGTCATAGATAGGATGGTTCACATCATGTGGTCCTAACCATTGAAAGACATAAGCGTTACACAACCATGATGCATCAGCGTGCAGCTACACATTCAGTAAAACATCATCGTAGGTTTCAAAATTGATCGACGTCATCAAAGAGTGTAAGAACAATGGTCGGGTGAGACAACAATTCAATTGTCAAAAACTTCATTCACATTCAACATCTCAAACAAAACTGAATTGTTTCCTAGGCAAAGAAAATGGGAATAAGGCTATGGTCAAAGAATCGTTGACAACAACCGATAGAAATCGACAAGACTAATGATATTTTGTAATTCACTACACTCGTGAGGATTTTCAATTTCCAACATTCGCAACGTTGGATTTGGTAAGAATGTATTTTGCTATGCTTATATCTCCCAAGAAAGGTATGTAATCTAAGCAAGGTCGACATTTGAGGAATTTGGTGTAAAGTTAGATGTTGATGTTTAGTAAATTGACCATGTTGTTAGAATAGGCAAGAAGGTTATCGGTAAGATAATCATGAATTCATCAGGATATGTGTGGAATACTTGATCCGTTAGGTTCATAAACGTTGTTGGAATATTTGTCAACTCGTTAAAAAATAATGCAATCACTGAAAAGCCTTCTGAGGGTCTACACGAATTCCCTCAGCGAAAACAACAAGCCCGAGAAAGCTGATTCGATCTACCCAAACAGACACGTGCTAAACTTTGCTTACTACTAGTGATTCGTTACTTTCTCCATATAGGTATAGCTTTGCTCAACATTCCTAGGGAACACAAGTCACAGAGTATCATCATCGTCTCAGATCTTCAGCTAGTCTTATCCAAACTTCATCCCACTAAGATTTTTCTATTTCATTTCACTTCTATGTAGATCCAACTCTGCCTGCCATTCCTAGGGAACACATGACGCAGAGTATCGGTCCGTCATTGAAAGTTGTTCATCATTCTATTACGTTGTTGATGAGGCATAATTCTAACATGAATTTTTGTACATCAAATAAGGATATGACAATTCAGACAAAATAAGGATTACACAACTGTGCCGAATGACATCAATAAACGGAAGTTGTGACATCCAAATGATATTAGGGCTGACATACTACCAAAGTAGAAGAAGATCCTAAGTATGCTCTGAACAAACCATGCTCTGAAACCAAATTGACACGCCCCAACCCCGATATCCCCAAATACCAAGATAGGCACGTGCTAGCCGAAACCCAAGGGCCATTTTAACATGCATGCAAGTGATAATGGTAAACGAAAGTAAATAACATATTTAAATATAAAGAAATACACAAATGCAAAAATGTGTTGAAGGCATACAACTAATCAAGAATACTGTGAAAGAATTATTATAAAAATGTACAAACAAAGGAATGGGTCCTACAATGAGAAGACTCGAAGATACCTATGCGAGAATGCCCTGATGTCAGGATCGAACACCTCGATTCTAAGTCTTGAAGGGGGCGTAAAAATAAAAGGTGAGTGGACCAAAGTTTATGATAATAATACTAAGTGAAACCATTTTTCTTTTGAATATACTAACCCTTGGTTTTGAAAACATATATATAATACAACATAATAGGTTTTTTGAAAACCCTACATGCCCAAAATATTCATATACAATAAAATCATATCTAAAAGTGATAACGAAATGCCCGAGGGCATATCCCAAGAATCTCGTAAATCAAATAAATGATGTAATCAACTAGGGGTATCATAGTCGCCCGAAAGCGCAACCATCACCCAAAGGTAAAGCTGTACGACACTGGGTTACGCCAATGAAGAAACATGGTAGGTCCCATCACCCGAAGGTGAAGCTGTACGACTCTAGGTTGCGCCAGAGAAGAAATATAACATAACACATTGACACTAGATATGGCTAGTGAAGCTGTCCGACACTTATTTCGTTAATGAAGTTGGGAATATGTCATAAATATCTCACTACTCATCAACCGTGTCCTATGGCCATAGGCCATAACGTATACACACTCAAGTTGTGTGTATGAGTTGTATGATTACCCACTAGATAAGCACCAAAAAATGTAACCAAAATCTCTAACCAAGTGTAGAATACCAAAAACTCATCATCCGAAATCATAATAAATCCATCATGTGAAATAAATCATAAATAAATCATGAAACATAAAATCAGGAAACCATACTTTTCACGAATGCAAGCCTAGCATTTAATAAAAATCATTCAATTTAAGAAGGGGTCTACTCATAGATACTCTGCCGCCGAAGAGTCGTGCAAATTAGAGAAGACGGGGGTCACCATTAACAAACACACCTAGGCACATAAAAAGGAACAATAAGCAAAACCCTAGTAAAACGATTGAATTTGGGAAAACGGAGCGTGGATTTGGAATCAGGGTGTCGAATTACCCTAAGAGGGGTCTCAGGAAATTTTCATAAAAACTCAATAAAAAAAGTCAACGGTCAACCTAAAAAGTCAATCGAGACACTGAGCCGATCAACTATGTTAAAACTTCGGAATTTTACTATATGGATGTTAAAAATGGATTCAGGGCACATAAATTAGTTTATAAGGGTTCTTGAGAAAATTTCGTAAAAGTCAACTCATGCAATATTTTAGATAATATTCTAGGGAATATTCCATTCGGGTCAGGTTAACGGATCGATCAACAAGTTGGTCAATAGGGTCGGGTCAACGAGTTGGATTTGACTTTTGGGTTGGGCTGGGTTGGGCCGGGTCAGATCTAGTTTTGATCTGAGTTTTGGATTGTTGGGTCAGGTCAACCCGGTCCACTGGAAAACCCATCAAAATCTGGGTTTAATGGTTGGAAAATGGGGCAGTTTTCAAATGGCCATATCTCTCTCATTTCTCAATTAAATTTGACCCATAATATATTAAAACGAAGATAGGGAAGTGTAGAAGAAGATTATACCTGCTGGGAGTTCAAAGGACATTTTCATAAAAACACACATTCAAAATTATAAAAACCGTAAAATTAGGGATGGGTTGTTACACTAAGAGCCGTCATGGAACATATTCGAAGTACTAGTGGTCTTTCTACTATCGTTGACGTTCCTACAACAATCTTTGAAGACAAAAGCCGCTGTATCGATCAACTGAAGAAAAGATATATTAAAAGAGACAACACCAAACACATTACGCCAAAGTTCTTTTATTCTCATCAGCAACAACAACATTAGAACATTGAAGTCAAGCAAATCCATTCCCAAGACAACCTGACCAATCTCTTCACGAAGTCATGGCCTAAGTCTATTTTTCATAAACTCGTCCAAGGAATTGAAATGCGTAAACTTATGATTTGAATAGCTTGTAGTTCTCTTATTTGGAAGTTTTGTCAAACTCAAGGGAAGTATCTAGAAATATACTCACTTGATCTTAATGTACTTTTTTCCCTACAATTAGGAGCATTTTTCCCACTGGGTTTTTGCTACCTAACAAGGTTTTGATGAGGCACCCATCCTAGGTTGGTCATACCCTTATGAGGTTTACTACTTTCGTTTCGTATTGCGTTTGTTTTTGACATTGTGCATACTTCTCACATTTCCCCTCAGTCTATGGGCTTTTCACCTACTTTCAAGTTTTACCATAGCAAGGTTTTGTGAGTTTTACTAACCATGCATGCTTTCGTTAATTTGAGACTTGTATTTGCCCGTCGTGTCAACGACTTCATCAACTAATTTACTTCATCCACTAAAGACCTTATGTGATTTTTGTTTTTGAGTATTTGCACACTCAAGGGGAAATGTTGAAATCCTATTAGATTAGGAATGTGATTACGTAAATCCCATCATATCTTGGGATATCCTTGTGAGATTCTACCATATCTCTTAGATTATATATTATCCAATTAGAGTTATAATCTTGTTGAGGTAAGGAATTTACCTTCATCACTACTATCAATAAAGGCACAATGACGTAAAATAACATACACCTCACAATTACACTCTCTCTTTTCTTTCCTTGCCTCTGCACCCCCTCTCTGTGTCCTTTATATTGTTCAATTAAATTAGGCTTACAACAACTTGAATGTTATTGAATTGCATTATTAAGTATTAACGTTCAAATTATTTGGTACCAATACCATTTTTGTATTAAAAGTAAAAAGAATTTATTTGATTTTGCCCAAAAAATAAGATATTTCGATTTAAAGACCGCATGGACATTCGTATGCTCAAAACAATTGATAATTCTGGTAATAAGTTGCCTTATTATGTTTAACCGACAATTTATTGATTCAATTTTAAATCTCAAAGTCGAAAGAAATTTTTTAGAGATAATCTTGACGAAAATAAAGAAAATGAAAGATTTGGATAATAACGTTTTATGCAGTTAGTTGATTAAGAACATTTACTTTTGTATTTGAAGTCTCGTGTTCGAATCCACTTAATTTGTACCCTATTATAAGAAAATGAGACTTTTTGGGAAAAATGAGACTTTCCTTTCTTTCCAGTAGTAAAAGAGTGTGAGAGAGAAAAGGGGTGCGTGTGGGGGATGGTGAGTGTGTGAGAGACTTGCAGTCTCACATCACATGGCTTCTGTGGGTTTGGGGCCAAAGCATCAACAATCAGAGGCACAGCCACAGCGACAGCCAGACCACAATGAGCCACTGAACCACGTGACTCGCCGAGCCCCCCAAATGGACTCCGACAAGGTACTCTCTCTCTCCTCTCTCTCCTCTCTCTCCTCTCTCTCACATTTCTCAGCCACCTCTTCGAGCTCTGCTCTCTTAGAGGTTTGCTTCATCTACGTAAAGGTAGGTTTTGGTGCTCAGATCGCCTTTGATCCACCTCAACTCTTCACTTTCGTTACTAATTCTAATCGATCTGCAACTTTCTGTGCCTTTGGAGGTCTTACCCACCTGGCCGGAGCTTCTCTCCGGCCAGATTTTGTGCTTTTTTTCTCAATTTTTTTTGTTTTATTTTTGTATTTCCTCTATTATTTTTGCAGGTATAATAAATTTTTGTAAAATTTTGTTTCCGAGAAGCTACTTTAGGAAAATTAGGAGAAAGAATTATAGAAAATGTGAAGAATTATAGAAAATGTGGGACTGGGTTAAATTATATTTGTGTTTATAAGCTGGTTGGTTAATTAATATGGAAATAAAAGCTTAAGAGGAGCTGAATTTAGAAGTTCTGATTGCTCTAACTTTCTCACTCAGCAGCCAATTTGAGCAATTGGGGTGTGCTGTTTTTTAATTGTTTCCTTTTGTTCATATTCATATTTTAAGTTTGACTCCGGTGCGTTTTTTCTGCTCGGCTCGGTTTCTTTGGATCGCATGCTTGTTCTGGTACTCATCTGTTGGTCTTTGAAGGCTTTGTTAATCTGGTTCTCTTTTGGGTTTTCTAGTTTTTTTAACAATGTTGTTATTTTTGCCAACATTTTGTGCTTTTTCTTTTCTAGAGGTGGATTGTTATTCAGAGTATTCTAGTTTGCTTCAGGAAGCTGATGTTCTTTGATTCTTTCGAATGCAAGTTTTATAGAATGTGATGCTTTCTTGTAAACTGGGTCACCTTGTTTTGCTAAGTATTTTTTGAGATCTTTGTGCTTTCCCCTTTCCTAAATTTCGTTCTGAATATCCATCTGTTTGCGGCAGTTATGTTTGTTTGTTGAGTCGCTTTTAAACTTGTATGTATGTACTACTGTTATCATCAATGCGTCCAACATTTTTGTTGCTTAAGATGGTTGTTAAGTGTACATTAGTTTCTCACTTTGTGTAGTACATAGGTTTCAAAGCATAATTTTTTTCCCAGATTCTCGTTAATATAGAGGGGTATGCATGCTTTCGTAACTTCACCAGACACATAATGTACTGCATCATATGTACAATCATACAAAACAGTATGGTATATATCTAGAAATTTGTAAATTTATGCAATCATTTCTGGAAGGTACTTGTTAACCCATAGAGATTACCTAAAATGCTGAACAAAGAGTGATATGTCTTAGAATTGGTATAAGAACAGAAAGGCATTGCCGATATGTTCATTTGGATTATTTTAGGGGTATTTTGGGGCATCTCCCGTAAGGGGCCTACTGGTTTCAATTGCATTTAGGCAGGGTAAATCCTTAGCAATCACCAGCTTGCCAGTCATACTTTTTCAAAGAAAGCCTGAAGTTTTTACTTGTGTTTGAAATTTTTGTTTTGTAAATTGCAGGAAATGTCGGCTCCTGTTGTCGAGGGAAATGCTGCAGTCACTGGTCACATCATTTCAACAACAATAGGTGGTAAAAATGGCGAACCAAAACGGGTTAGTACTGGTTCTTTCTTCCATCCCTTACCCCATTTGATCCATCTGATGGCTACAACTTTGATCAAACTCCTTCATCCTGTTTAATGCCTTTTATAGCACAAAAATCTGTTCACTTTTGTCATTCATAATCAATTATTACTAGACTTGATATATAAAGTTCGAGCAGTTGAGGTCCTTTACCTATATCATTTATGAAGAATTATTCAGCTTCCACTTATTTATGTATTTTAAAGTGTTCCCTTTGTTGTTGATTGCAGACAATCAGTTACATGGCAGAGCGTGTTGTAGGTACTGGATCGTTTGGAATTGTTTTTCAGGTATATATTTTACTCTAATGACAGGTAAGCATTCTCGCATTCTTTTCATTATTGACTCTTTGGTGATTTTTTTTAATTCAGGCTAAATGCATTGAAACTGGAGAAACGGTGGCCATAAAGAAGGTCTTACAAGACAGGAGGTATAAAAATCGTGAGTTGCAGTTGATGCGCTTGATGGATCACCCAAATGTTGTTTCACTGAAGCATTGTTTCTTCTCTACAACGGCTAAAGATGAGCTTTTCTTGAATTTGGTTATGGAATATGTACCCGAGACTATGTACAGGGTTCTGGAGCACTACAGTAGTATGAACCAAAGGATGCCACTCCTCTATGTGAAACTTTATACATATCAAGTATGGATCATTGTTAGTTATGGTTTTTTTCCTATTAACTTTTTGTTTATGTTGATAATCATTTGTATTGACTTATGCCCTTGTAATTAATGGAAAAACGTCCTTTTCAGATTTTTAGGGGCCTGGCTTATATCCATGCTGTTCCTGGGGTATGCCATAGAGATGTGAAGCCTCAGAATCTTTTGGTACGTGTTCTTTGTTTATTTTTTTTCTTTCATTGCCCAATGTGAATTAGATTGTTTATGTTATTTTCACGTACACTTGGCAGGTTGATCCCCTCACGCACCAAGTTAAGCTTTGTGACTATGGAAGTGCAAAAGTTCTGGTATGGTGTCCTCTTCACTATTTTCCCATAGTTCTGCTAATCTGAGTATAAGACTGGCTATACATCAGTCATCTATTTATCCGGAGGCTTCATGTTAATGCAGTTGGGAAGTTGGTAACTAAATCAGTTTCCTTGAATAATTTCTGTTTTAATGATTTTCTTTGTAATCAGGTCAAGGGGGAAGCAAACATATCATACATATGTTCTCGTTACTATCGGGCTCCTGAACTCATCTTTGGTGCGACAGAATATACAACATCCATTGACATCTGGTCAGCTGGTTGTGTCCTTGCTGAGCTCCTTCTAGGCCAGGTTATCTACTTCTTTGGGAGTAAAGTTCTTATTCTTGGCCTAAGTTAACTTTTGGGTGAAACTGTTTGTACGTTTTGACTTATAAACAATTTCAAACTGTTATACAGCCACTATTTCCAGGAGAGAATGCAGTGGACCAACTTGTAGAGATTATCAAGGTCGTGTTTCATTATCTTTATTGAATTAGATGGATCATGCAAGTGTGTGTTCTTACTATTTATGTGTCTTCTTGCAGGTTCTTGGCACTCCAACTAGAGAAGAGATTCGATGCATGAATCCAAATTACACTGATTTTAGGTTCCCTCAGATTAAAGCTCATCCTTGGCATAAGGTATGAATTTAGATAACCCTTCAAATAAGTTGATTGTTAAGGCGGTGCTTGTAGAGGAGGATGTTAGTACGCAGTGTAGACATACGCATACATGTCTCTATGTTCTGGACATGGTGAAACCTTTTGTTCAAAATTTAAGTTGGGTTGATTGTTAGCCTTTATTGTCTGGTAGCATAGGGTGGCTGGGAGGGTTATGTAAACTAAATTGGTTTTGGGAGTATGGTGTTTGCTGTACTTTGGCTGGTTTAGCAGGAACAAAATAGAAGAATCTTTGATATTGTGAAGGAGTGAGTGTGGAGAAACTATGGGAAATATTCGTTTATGGTCCTTTCTTTCGGATTTGGTTGTGATGGAATTCAAGGAGCTTTTGTTTCATTCTGTTTTTTATTCATTTAATTTTAATTGGAAGGCGGTTGTGAGTAGATGTTAAAGTTGATTCTTTCTTGGGTCTGTAGTATAGTAGCAGTTGTCTTCGTTGGCTATCATGAGTGGCCTTAATTTTTCTTTTTGGTAAATGAGTTTTTAGTTTCATCTCTGTCGCTGTGAAGTGCTTCTCCACAAAATGCAATTTCTTTAAGTACAATTTTGTTTCTGTGGTTCTTTCCTTTTATTTCTTGAACATATTCTTGTTCTTGAATTGTCCATATTTACCTGTGTTGACTAAAAAATTATTAATTATAACAGACTGTAGGGATTTAATTACTGTTATCTGTGCGGTTATTTTCGTTTTGCATAAATCCTATAGTTATGCATCTGTGACGTGCTCCTCTATTCAGGTTTTCCACAAGAGAATGCCTCCCGAAGCAATTGACCTTGCTTCACGACTTCTTCAATATTCACCGAGTCTACGCTGCACTGCGGTGAGTCGGACTTCTATTCACTTGGAGTTCTACTGTTTCAAAGCCAAGACATCATGCTTTGTGATGTGATTAAAATAAGATTTGAAAAGAGTTCCCTTGGTTTGGCAGCTTCCATTTATGTGCTGAGTTGCAACTTTTGCACTTGGCTCTTGGAATTGAATAATTTGTCAGTCGATTTTGAGTTGTTTCACTTCATGACATGTTCTAATATCTGAATTTTCACTGATCGTCCGTTTACAGCTAGAGGCATGCACACATCCTTTCTTTGACGATCTCCGTGAGCCCAATGCTCGCCTACCAAATGGTCGCCCGTTGCCGCCACTTTTCAACTTCAAACAAGAAGTGAGTTTCAGATTCATTTACTTTTACCTGTTAAAATGATGAAATATAGAAATATGTTAGTCTCAACTATATATATTCGTTGCTTGTTCATCGTGGTACCTTGTCCAGAAAACAATTCCACCGATTCAGATATTCTGGGCCTTTCAGCACTTGAACGTGCATGTCTGGTTGAATCAGTCCTGAATATATGAAATTTCTTCAAATTTTCTCCATACGTTTAGTTGGGTTGCATAATCTGGAAGAATTGAGTAGGGCCTTTTAAGTGGTTGGAAATTCGTGAGGCACCAACTCTATGAACATGACATATATGTTTTGTCTTGTCCCTTCATTACTATCCACAAGTTCAAATGAAAAATTTCTTAGCAATCCCATTTTCTAGTCTGCTCCTGCAAGTTTTAATTGACTCGTGCCTCCCACCGTGCTCCAAAATTGACTTGCAGTTAAACGGAGTATCACCTGAATTGATCAAGAGGCTCATACCAGAGCATGTGCGGCAGCAGGCTGGACTTGGATTCCCACAACCAGTCAGAACTTAAACGTAAAGTGATGAAACAGGGAATTATCTTTTGTACTAGTGGACGGATGTGAAGCAAAAGAGGGCCTAATCTGAGCATTTTGGCCTAATCTGCTGTTCTCGCCTTCCAAAGATGTATACATACACAATGGCTCTCTGGCTTAACCTGGAAGTCGTCGATCATATCTACCGTCATGTTAGCCTAAACATACCGTCTTCTTGCGTCTGTACATCATTTTGATTGTAAGGATTCCAGAAAGCCAAAGGCACAAGGTAATGTTATCCAAATCTAGCTAGTAGTGGATGTAAAAACTCCAGCAGGAGCCCGAGGGGCGAAATAGTAGTGACGCATGTGTTTTACTTTTATTATCTGTGTTGTATCTACTGTCTGGTTGCGGTATCGTCTCAAATTATATCTTTACTATTGATTACTGTCTCCTCCAACACTGCAGTTGTGGATAATTTCAAATCTCTGTTGTTTGACAGCCAGAGCTTTGAGCTTCATCATGTAATTGAATATTCTGGCTTGGTATTTTTCTACTCGGTTATTTTTCCTTGAGGACGTAATAATACTCCGAAAACTTTGATTTTATTTCTTAATTAAGGCAAAACCAAACAACAAATTTGCCTCCCAAGGTTTGTATAATAAATTCAAAATAAAAGTAAATAAGTGAGCAAAACCTGCAATGATTTGAACCTAAGTGGAACGTAAATCTAAAGTGGATGATTTATTTGCTTGAATAAATAAGGGGAGTTTTTATTGCCACTCTAAAAATCTTATTTTTGCATTCCAAACTTTATATAATTAGAAAGAAAAATACACTTATAAGGAGTATAGAATAAATTTTTTAGAGTATTAATAACAATTCCCTAAATAAAATCTAAAATTTAAAGGGTTCTGATGATTTTTGAGTAACACCTGAAAATAAGGAGTATGCCATAGCCACTCACAGGGAGAAAAGCTTGCGGTTGCATCTGGGCTCCCGAAGCTTCCTCCGGAGTGAAAGCTTAATGGGAAGATGATTCACATTGTTTGTCGCTAAAATTGGCCAGCTTCACTCATTTGGGCCTAAAGTCAAATTATGAAATTTTGTGGGTGGAGTTGTTATGAAATTAGGCTAGACTTACATCAAGTGGCACATGTTTCGCTTATAAAAATTTAAGTGGCCACCATTATATATGATATATGTTTGTAAATATTTTTCATACAAGTGAGGTTTGGAAGGTGGAATGCATCAAGTGACTTCTTTTAATATCATTTTATAAGGATGTGGATAAAGGACACTATATGTCCAAGGTCCAACATTGAAATAATTTCAAAGGTTTTTCTTGACTTTGTCCATGTTAACAAACAATTTGAAATGCCTCAACTTTTTTAGAACAAGTCATAGGGTTTAGTTGAAATGGCTCGACTTTTTTAGAACGGGTCATACTAACACACCTCGACCGAAATCAAGCCATGTGCACAGTGCGGAAGCAATAATAATAATAGAAATGCGAATAAATAAAAACCAAACTAACTAGAGCACTAAATAAAATAAGGTGCAAGACGAAATAAGTGTGAATTCACAACCAGAGCATAAGTAGCCTAGGTGCAGTCCAACAGGACAAATACTAATTATACAATACCAAAGGTAATCCTACAATGGTGATAATCTGCCAGAGCTGCCGTGGATTCCTCGCAAGCCACCAAAAGCACTCCTAACTAGAACCTGGAGGGGCGCAAAATAGAAAGTGTGAGTGGGTAAAAACAAAGCTTTTCAAAACCATTTCAATTACCAAAGATAGTAACCCCTCACCGTAAAACCTGTATAATTTCTCAGAAAATAGAATACATATATATACCACATCCATGCTCAGAATAACAAAATTCACAAATATGTCATGTCGAATATCTCAGCAATAAAAAAAATATGTAAGCCAGGTGATATAAATCAATGCAAATGATATGTCAGTCGGAGTCACCTAACGTGACCTGTACGGCTCAAATCCACATATCAACAAATATACCTGCACACAAGTCGGAACCACCTAAAGTGGTATGTACGATAGGACTGGGTGTAAATAAATACGCTCAAGTGCTACGATCACGTGAAGACTGTACGAGTCGGAACCACCTATAGTGATCTATACGACAGGACTGTGCACCTAACTTGGATCCAAGATGAGCGCATAGTGTGGGAGGTGAACATCACGTGAAGGACTATGCCCTAACCACGGGCGGGAGCACTAACACCAGGGTGCAGGTTTATGAGCTCTTAACAGATCTCACATAATCAACCAATTTACATAAACAATCTACAACTCACCTGGTACTTACCTGAGCGTCCACAGCGTCAAATCACAATATGTACATATCATACAAATTCATAGTCTAAGCATAAATCAGTAGATATGGCATTTCAAACATAACTTCATTTAAATCGATTTTCTGGGAAAAATCTCAAGTATATAGGTATATACAGAAAACCAAAAGCCCACTCACTGGTATGTGGAAGGGTCATAGCCCCCAAGCCTCGATTGACTGCGCTCGTCCTGAGGATAGGTCTCACCTGACACCGTTAGTATATTTCGTCAAAGTTGACGGAATATTCTTCGTCTTCTCCGATGATCCTCGCCAGAGCCGCCACCATCTGCATCGCTGGAAACACTTTTAGGACTTAAATCCAACGAAATCTCGCTAGAAAAATCCACGATAATCCGGCCACTACTGCAACTCATGAACTCAAGCTTCCCGACGTCCAAAACACTTCAAAATTACTCCTCGAGCTTCGTGAAGACATCCTCAAGCTTCCTAGAACCTTAAAACTCATTGAACAGTCCACAATTACGATCACATGAACAGTGCTCAAAATCGAGGTTCTTGGTTTCTTAGGAAAACGAAGGCTTCACGTCCAATGAAAGGTATGGATGGGTTCCTAAGCTCACAAGGAACATGAAAGCAAGCTCCTTGACGTTGATCCGTGCATGCAAGGGTTAGTTTGAGAGTTGTCCATATAGTTGTACGGAAATGGCAAGAAATCCGAGAAGGAAGGAGAGAGAGAGATGGTCAATGGGTAAAGGTATGGGTGTGTGTGAGTGTGTGTGGTCCAGATGACAGCCAACCAAACAAAAGAAAATAAAACCTAAGTCCTAAGTAGTATAGGAAAGTTAGGAATTGGACCACAACCAAAACATATCACCCACGACACCAACAATCGTCCAAGGGTAAAATCATCATTTCACACCATCGATAAAAATAATTCGGGATGGACTGTCACACATACTGTCTCCTCTTGTTCAAAAAGAATGTTAATACTTTATACATATTCGCAAGGCTAAAATAGTTAATTGAAAGAGAAAAGTATATTCCAGAGGAGTTGAGGGATGGGAATAGCCAAACAATCAAACAAATCTCTCTACAGCTGCACCCATTTCATTTCAAAGCTTTCTTCAATACTGCAAGACTTTCTTTCAATATTGCAAGCTCGTTCATTTCTTTTGATTAAAGTCAAAGCACTCTGTCAATTCATTATATCTTTGTTGTTTGTACAAGTATTCCTATATTTCAATACAAGTTCTCTATTTGAATTGTTATTGTCACTTCAATACAGTACTAGCAATTTCTCTTTCTCTCCACCATTTACATATTGTGATTGAATTCTCACATAAGTAAAGTCCTTACATATAAGACAAAGAAAGAACCTAAATTGAGTCACTCCCGCTCAATGGCACAATTTTTTGGTTAGAAGCTAAATAACGCAATCTCCATCACTCACAATCTCTAATCTCACTTTCAAATAAAATTCCGGCCTACTGGCAAGGCCCATGGTGAATTTAGGGGGCTAACACATACATACGAGGCAGGTTGATCCCCTCACCCATCAGGTTACCTTTGTGACTCCGGATATGCAAAAGTTCTGGTACATTTATCCTTTCGTCACATTTTTTTATTTTTATTTTTATTTTATTGTATCAGAATAACCAGTTGCAGTTTCTTTGATGATCGTTAAATTTTTTGCTTCTTGATAAGCTTCGTGATTACCTACCATTCAATCTTAATCCAACGGTGAAAAAGAAAGTACAACAAAAGTTAAATAACCACATGGTGGATCTCCACAATTTCCGTTGACCGTAGAGTCCAAGAGAACAAAAATGTAGAAATTATATGCAACCACAATTTCATTGCAGAAATTGTTACCCACCATGAAGATTTCAATTCGTCCATGCAAATATCGTAATCACATAAAATTATCATTGTACTTCATGATAATTTGATGCAACAAAATGCTTCAAAGTAAATTTATTACTGAAGGCAAAACCCAAAGTATTTGACTTTTAGTTTTGACTACAAATTGGGAAACATGTCACTTCTTTTAGGACTACTTGTATTACAAGACTTATATGTAACCGAGATAACAGCTCCTCCTTCCAGACTCGAAAAATTGGGGAAGAAACTGAGAAGAGCGCACCAATAATGGCGGTTGATAGTTTATTGATCCTTCATTCTCTGTCATGAGAAGATGAGGAAGACAAGCAAATGAATGTCTGATACAGTTCCTAAGGTCCCTTGGGGAATAACCGACCTACGATTAAATCTCTATGCTGATTTTGTGACTTCATGTATAGCATTTGCTAGATATCCAACATTGCCCGTTGTAACACCGGCCATGCTGTATGCACGTGAATGTCGTACGTGAGAAATATCAAACAGCACTGCCTGTATTTTGTGTGTGTGTCTATCTGTCTGTTTGTGTGTATGTGTGTGTGTGAGAGAGAGAGAGAGAGAGAGAGAGAGAGTTCCTTATACGACCATTGCGAGTCATTTAGATATGAAATTCATTTGTCAAGCGATCAACCTGTTCAGTTGTCATCCCACTATAGCAAAACATGCCTATCTGTTTGCACAAATCAGCAAGACTGTAAATAAAATAACTGGAAAAACAAGCTTGAGATCCAAAGAGACCGAGCAACACAGATAGTATGTAGCACAGACAAGGGAACCTATTTACAAATACATTTGCACAGAATATACCAATAAAAAGAAAATGTTGTTTACTGTCACGCCCGTGCCCTAAATTTTGTCACTGTTTTGTTTGACGACCATAATTAAGCAACGGAAATACTAAAAATTAGGGCATGGACATAGCAGTAAACAACAATCCTTTTGTAATACAGGTTCAAATCATTGTAATTATGCACATTATATTATGATTAGATGGAATCTCATACCTGATTAGTTATGTGCTCCCACGATAAGGGTGACCCTAGTTTCTCAAGGTTTTCTCGTCGAGCAGTTCTTGTTCCAATGATGCGATCTGTCATGCCCTGTAGAGAAGAATGATGGAGATAAAAACCAGAAGACAAAGAAACAAAGATACAACATAGCATGTCATCATTTGTTACACATTTGATTTGAGAATAAGAGCGATTGAATTCAAAATACTTTACATCGAAGCACTTGTATGGAATACAAATTTATCCTTAAATTCCCCAGTTCCAAGGAAATGAGGCCTAGCCCAAAGTTAGGTAGCTAATCCATTGTAAAATTTCTTATGAGGAGGTACAAACCAGCCAACATCCCTCATTGGAAGTTGAAACACTAAAACAAACATGAAGAGCGTACGTCATGAATACATTTTTGTATTTAACCTCAGGTATGAATTATGTTCACTTTACTTCTACTTTTCAAACTAAAAGCGCAAGTTAGTTATAGTCGAGCACCTTAAAAGAATGAAGTTCATCATAGAAATGGTAAAGGAAACACAAGATGGCTATATATGATTATCAAGTTTTTAAAGAAATTTGCGGATTGCACCATTCAATTCCATATTTCGGCTAGTACTTATTTTAAACTATAGACCTGAAGAATATTTTGAACTTAACATAAATAATGTAACATAGACCTGGATGTAGATTCCATGATAAAAATACTAGTACTTCTGGTAGCATGTTATGCAGAACTGGAGAATACATTAATCAGCTTACAGGCCTCACTTTTCAATGTATATTTCCCGTTCAATGTTAGCTTTGAAACAAAAGCTTTTCATGCAGTATCAAAACTACTGCACTAATGCTGTACATATGCACGATAAACATAGACATCAAAAATCTCTTTCAATTGCTTTATACTTGGATATAGGCTCCTACTTGGTAGTGGGTTTGATCACATATTGGCATAGGAACAATTACTCACCTTAACTTCCTTCAGCCATAAACTTTTCATGTCTGGATCACCGAGGATAGTTGAAACAATAAGCGCTCCATGAACAGGTGGGTTACTATACATGGGCCTGGCAAGCAGCTGCAACTGACTTTTTACAGCCACAGCTTGTTTTTCATCCTCACAAAGCACACTGCAAACATAAGGAACAACATTAGCATAAGACATTTACCAAAAGACCCTCTTCTTTCTAAGTCTACTTCATAAGTCGAGTCGACAGATAAGCCATGTGTACACAATGTACCTAAGTACAGCTCAAAGTACAGCTGTACTTGAGATACAAAAATTGCTCACCTATCATATGTAACCTATGTTCCCTTAACATGTAGATCACAATGTTAACGGCATGGACAGATGCTGATAAAACCAGTGTGACATTAAGCAAAGGGATGTATGAGATTAATCATCTAGTTTCGATTGCTTATAACGTAATTTGACAATAATCAATTTAAGCATCAAATATACATAAAAAAATGTCTTACGTCTATGACATCCTTTACAGAACTGCTAAATGATTGATCGCACAGTTAATATTCAGTATTGGGTTTATATGGCAGATAGAACAAAAGAAACACGTAGCTTCTAGTTCCACTAAGATTGCAGTAACAGCCACTAGGCAATAGGACTAAAACTACCAAATTAAATAGTCTGTATTTAGCAACAGACAATTACCTAAGACATCCTACTCTCTGACCATAGAGTCCCATGTTTTTGGCATATGATTGTGCAATCCCAATTAGATGACCATCCTCAAGGAAAATCCTGATGGCTTTTGCGTCTCTCTCAGGGTCACCACTAGCAAAACCTTGATATGCCATGTCAAAGAAGGGGAAATGTCCCTTTTCCTGGATCAACCAAGTAGCGGCAGTTATTAGAGGTAGAAGAAGAAAAAACTTAAGGAAAATATTATGAGAAATTTACCATGATCTGTTTTGAGTTCTCTTTCCACTGTTCCTCAGAAGGATCTGTTAGACCTAGTCCTCAGTCTGTTAAGATTGGGTCTGTTTTGAAGTGTTCCGAATCTGTTTGAATTATTGTTTATCTTGTATTTCTGTTTTGTACGTAGTTGGATAGGTTTAGGTTTGTATATTTGTTTTTCAAAGTCTCCATGTAAATAGGGATTTGAATCCCTGAGTGTAATCTTCGCATGACTATAAATACATGCAGCCCTAGCTTGAAGGGTATGCAAAAAGGTGAACGTGAATATCTGCTAAGTCAAGTACTCTCTAGGTCTTGAGTTTGTACATGGTACACAGAGCTCTCTAAGTCCAACGACATCGATCCAATTTTTTTTTTTTCTGCCCACTACCTTCCATTATGTCGTCTGACACCAGCAACAACACCACCACCACCATCAATCCAACCACCCCATTTTCCTCCGCCATGACCACCATTGTCAACATCAAACTCGATAGGACTAACTACCCTTTGTGGTTGGCCCAGATTCTCCCCATCTTGAGGAGTCGTGATCTAATGGGGTACGTAGATGGCTCCTGTGTTTGTCCTCCTATGCATCTCCCTGGAAACACTGTAGTCAATCCGGCGTACACTACCTGGATGCAACATGACCAAATGATCCTCAATTGGATCAATGGCTCGCTCACAGCCTCTGTACTGTCAACTGTGGCAAGCAAGCGCACGTCTCGAGCAACTTGGGAAGCTTTGGAGCAGCGATATGCGTCATCCTCTCAGAATCGAATTCTGTTTCTGCTCAACGAACTGTTGCAAACCAAAAAAGGTGACCTTTCAATTGCTGATTTTCTTGACAAGATGAATTCTATTTCTGACAACCTAGCCCTAGCTGGCAAACCAGTTGAAGAGGATGAGCTCGTTCAGATTATTCTAAATAATCTTGGACCTGCTTTTGAAATGATCGTGAATGCCGCACAAGCACGTGATTCCCCTATCACGTATCCCACTCTGGAGTCTCTCCTTCTCACCACTGAGAGAAGGATGGCGGAGCAGACTGTTCAGGTGACAGAAACTGCTCCAGTTAATGCGTATGTGGTTGCAAGAGGATGTGGTGGACGTTTTCGAGGTACTGGACGAGGCGCTGGACCGTCCAACCGTGCTTCTTCTGTAAATCAGAGAGGGTTTGTTTCTCGCAACAACAATGCCCAAAGACAACAATCGGCTGCAAGGTCTGTTTCCTGTGGTGGTCGTATAACTTGTCAAATATGTGGGAGAGAAGGGCATCCCGCCCTCGATTGCTATCATCGCATGAATGCAGCCTACGAAGGTCGTATTCCAACCAACCGTCTAACAGCTATGGCTTCATCTTCAACCACACTGAATCGTCAGCAAAATGGCTCCTGGTTACTTAATACTGGGGCAAACGCCCATATTACTCCTGAGATACAGAATCTTCTCAATCCCAAGGAGTATAATGGTAATGAAAACATTGGTGGAGTAGGTAATGATACTGGTCTCTCTATTGCACATTCTGGTTCTAATAAAATCATGACTGACTCTTGCTCATTTAATCTTAACAACATATTACATTGTCCTTCGGCCTCCACCAGTATAATTTATGCCCATTGCTTTACACTCGACAATAGCTGTTATATACTAATTTTTCCATATTTCTTTCTTGTTAAGGACCTCAAGACCCGGAGGACGCTTTTCCGAGGGAAGTGTGAAAATGGGTTATACCCATTTCCTAATGGCGGTGGATCATCCAATCATCCCGTTCTAGCGTGTTTAGGAGTCCGAGTGTCTGCACATAAATGGCATGATCGTCTGGGCCATTCTGCGTCTAAAATAATAAAATTTTTAATTTCAAATAATCAAGTGCCAATTAGTGGCACCTCTGCTGTACGCTTCTGTCATTCGTGTCCATTAGGCAAGAGTACCAAATTGCCGTTTCAAGTTTCAGAGTCTGTTTCGCAATTCCCTTTAGAACTTTTGCATTCGGATGTTTGGTGTTCACCAGTTGTTTCAGATGAAGGATATCGTTATTATTTATTGTTTATCGATGATTTTTCAAAGTATTATTGGATATTTCCTATAAAAAAATAAGTCTGAGGTGTTCCAAATATTTCTTAAATTCAAAACCAAGGTTGAAAACATGTTTCAGCGTTCTATAAAAATTGTGCAATGTGATGAAGGAGGAGAGTATAAAAGTAATGCTTTTCGAGATTTTTTAGATAAACATGGCATCTCACAAAGGTTTTCTTGTCCCAAACACCCTGAACAAAACGGACTTGCAGAAAGGAAACATCGTCATATTGTCGAAACTGCCATAGTC
Source organism: Pyrus communis (assembly GCF_963583255.1). Classification (NCBI taxonomy): domain Eukaryota; kingdom Viridiplantae; phylum Streptophyta; class Magnoliopsida; order Rosales; family Rosaceae; genus Pyrus; species Pyrus communis. Next base: position 23,374,842 of record NC_084809.1, on the reverse strand, counting down.
ATGTTGTCTCATGCTGGTGTTCCCTCAAAATTTTGGCCTGATACGTGTCAAACAGCCACATATATCATCAATAGATTGCCTACTCGAGTTCTGTCTAATAAGTCACCTTATGAAAAATTGTTTACAAGAACACCAAAATATGATTTTTTTAAAGTCTTTGGGTGTAGGTGTTTCCCGTGGCTGAGACCCTATACACAAAACAAACTTGAGGCTAAGTCAAAATCCTGTGTTTTCTTAGGTTATTCGCTGGATCATCAGGGGTACAAATGTTTGGATGTATCTACAAGACGAGTTTATTTGTCTCGCCATGTCCTCTTCAATGAGGACTCTTTTCCATTCAAGGATATCACACTTCGCAAGGAAAGTGTCCATGCCACAGGTAGTTCTCCTCAATCTGATCTCTTATTTGTTTTCCCTTCCTTATCTCAATCTCAATCCCCAGCCATCGAGTCTCCTAGCACTGCCTGACTTCTTCCACATGAACCTCCATCAACAAATATAACTCCATCTGCGTCAACTTCTGTGGATTCCATTGCAAACCCTAGTGTGCCTGCAATTCTACCAAACCCTAATACTCCTCATGTTCTAAACCCTAGTATTGTGCCTTTAGGAATGCCAAATGAGCAAGAGACCATCAGTGAACCTGAACAGCAACCGAAACTAGTTTGTGCACCTAATCCAGTACATCACATGCAAACACGCTCCAAAGCTGGCATCCAGAAACCTAATCCCAAGTATGCTTTGCATGTCGTCACAATTGATAAAACTGTTGAACCTACGTCCTTTAGTCAAGCAGTGAAACAACAGGAATGGCGAAATGCTATGGTCAAATAATTTAATGCCTTACAGCGTTCTGGGACGTGGAATCATGTTCCCTACAAACCTAATATGAACTTGCTCCCGAACAAGTGGGTTTACAAGATTAAACGACATGCAGATGGATCCATAGAACGATATAAGGCACGGCTAGTTGCCAATGGGTTTCATCAGAAACAAGGCGTGGATTATGGCGAAACGTTCAGTCCAGTGGTCAAGCACAGTACCATTCGATTAGTACTCAGTCTTGCAGTCTCAAATCGATGGCCAGTTCGTCAACTTGACGTTCAGAATGCCTTTTTACACGGGTATCTAGCGGATGAGGTGTATATGAGGCAGCCTGTTGGGTTTGTTGATTCCCAATACCCAGATCATGTATGCAAGTTACAACGGAGCTTGTATGGTTTGAAACAAGCACCGAGAGCTTGGTTTCAACGTTTCTCGGATTTCCTGCTTCATTTGGGTTTTCAGGAATCTAAGTGTGATTATTCGTTGTTTGTGTTCAAGCAACAAGGTGTTTATTTACTTCTGTTGATTTATGTAGATGATATATTGCTTACAGGTAATAATCCACGGCAAATGCATCGTTAAATCCAGCAGCTACGAACATTATTTTCAATGAAAGACTTGGGGCCTCTCCACTATTTTCTTGGTGTGGAAGTCTCCTATTCGCAGAATCTGATGCATCTTAGTCAAGCAAAGTATGCATTGGATCTCTTGAAGCGGACCAATTTTCTTGATGCCAAGCCTATTTCAACGCCAGTCTGTGTAGGTCAGAAACTCAGTCTACATGAGGGTGACCCACATCCTGATCCTTACACTTACAGAAGTGTCGTGGGGGCCTTACAGTACCTTACGATCACACGTCCTGATCTTTCATATGTCGTTAATCAAGTGTGTCAGTTCATGCATGCTCCTACTACAACCCATTGGACGGCTGTGAAACGAATTTTACGGTATGTTAAATCTACGTACGCACAAGGTTTGTTGTACAAACCTGGAAACATGCAGCTCAGTGCGTTCTCAGATGCCGACTACGCAGGAGATCCTGATACGCGACATTCTACGGGAGGTTATGGTATATATTTGGGTTCGAACCTCATCTCCTAGAGTTCCAAGAAACAGAAGACGGTCTCACGATCAAGCACCGAGGCTGAGTATAGGCAACTGGCCTATACCGCAGCCGAAATTTCTTGGCTACGTTCTTTGTTTCGTGATTTACAGTTGCCTTTTCTTCGTTCGCAACTTTGGTGTGATAACATTTCATCGATAACTTTGGCATCAAATCCTGTTTTCCATTCCCGCACGAAACACCTCGAGGTTGACTATCATTTCGTACGTGAAAAGGTGGTGCGTGGTGAGCTTATTGTCAACTTTATTTGTTCACAAGATCAAGTGGCTGATATATTCACCAAAGGTTTGTCGTCATCAAGGTTCAAGACTCTGGTTTCCAAGCTTCCAGTTGTGTCTCGTCCTCTCAGCTTGCGGGGGGATGTTAGACCTAGTCCTCAGTCTGTTAAGATTGGGTCTGTTTTGAAGTGTTCCGAATCTGTTTGAATTATTGTTTATCTTGTATTTCTGTTTTGTACGTAGTTGGATAGGTTTAGGTTTGTATATTTGTTTTTCAAAGTCTCCATGCAAATAGGGATTTGAATCCCTGAGTGTAATCTTCGCATGACTATAAATACATGCAGCCCTAGCTTAAAGGGTATGCAAAAAGGTGAACGTGAATATCTGCTAAGTTAAGTACTCTCTAGGTCTTGAGTTTGTACAGGATCCACTCCAGTGGGATTGTGAGCGCGCGCATGAAGTAGAAAGAACGAGCTGTTTGGAGCATTCTACACAAAACATTCATGCGAAGTGGCAGAAGAAGAAACAGGGTGTCAATGAAGAGAATGATACTATAGGGTAAAGAGTACAAGCAAATTATATCTACCGGGAAAGCTTAGTAGCGGAAATAATTATTTTTAAACAAGAACATAGGTGGAATAATGTAAAGGTAAAACAACCTAGTTTGAAAAGAAGAATATGTTTCCTTTTACCTTTATGTCATTTATCAGTCCTGCGAAGTCAAACCCCTTAGATTCTGGATGATAGTAATGGAAAGTCTTCTAGGGGACATGAGCATCTCTCCAGATGTTATGATGGCTGTTGATATTTCATTTAAGAAGCCCACGTTCATCATACACTGTTAAGTGTTACAATGGAGGGGAGTGGGAGAATTTTAAGCATTAAAAATTCTATACAATTCTCACTTGGCCCATGTAGGAACTGGTATATAGATTTGAGACTCAGTGCGAAAACGCTTTTGAAAGTCTGCAAAAAGACGGCATGCACCCGTTCCAGAGAGAGCTTGCACTGCTGCTATCCTTTTATCTTTAATGTGCTCCGAATTCTCCCCATATGCTAGCTTCAATGTTTCTTCCACCATCTTCACACTTCCCCCCATATGAAGATATTCCCTGGTGAAAACAAACCAATTGTATGAGGAGAAAAATTAACTTATCACTTGTCACTTGTCCTTTCTACTTTCCGCAAAAGTTCCCACATTAACTTATCTGGCACAAGTGCTTTCTGAAGTACAAGAAAATTTTCAGTTTAGGGTGTCTATGAACAAGAGATTAACTCTATTCCATCTACTTATCCTCCATCTTTTAATAACTGAAAAAAGATTACACATTCCGTTTCTGCGGTTAACAGAGTTCTTCTAGATTCAACATCCTATACAAACCCTTTCCTATCGCTGTGAGGGGAATCAGATCTCAATCCAAATCCAATTAATGAATACCAAACACAACATTACGAAATTCAAATTACAAAATCACAACATGATAAACAGGTAAAAGTTTCCCTTCACCACGCCCGTATTATCAAGAAAACACATCCATGCATAGACTCTACATCATTATCTTCTAAAGTTGCTGAATGCTAGTCTACTTTGTTGAGAGTATCAATCACACAACAGGAAAATATGGGACTTTGCATGTACTAATAAGCAATTGGGCTCTCTCCATATTGCCAATTGGTTTTATGGTGAAATCTCTACTTTCTTCACAATTTTCAGTATATGAAATATCCAATTCTGTAAAGCTCCCGCAATCCCCATATTAAATAGAACAATACTTGGCTACTTAAAGATGAGTAGGAACTTCCACTCAAAACTTTTAGTGCTTTAATCACAGAGTTTTGTGCATATGATCAGAACCGTTCATACTATGAATCACACTGTAAAGATCATCTCTACAAAAAAATAAATTAAAACTTAGGTCGTTTAGTCAATCTATTGTAGCAAATACATAGACGGTTTGTAATGCTTTTACCAATTCCATTCATTTGTTTTTAAACAGTTTGATGACTAAATGACCTTAGTTTTAATTGATTTTTTGTAGAGACGTATGTAGGGTGATTTATAATATGAATGGTTCTAATCATAAACACGAAGTTCTATAAATTGACAACGAACAATTTTGAGAAATTTTGAGTAGGAGTTCCTACTCATCTTACGTGCAAGGGATGCAGAAGAGGCCTTACTTCTGGCAAGGAAACTCCATGAGAAACAAAGCGAGTTGGATAAAAAAAAATGTCAAATATGCTTAAAGTGCAGCAGAAGGCAGGGTTGGCAGTGCAACATGAAAGTACTGTGGGGGAACTTTCAGTAAGTAACACACGGACGATTGTGCAGTGACGGTGCAAGGCAGCAAGCAATGCAGTGGCTGTGCAATGGTTGTGCAGTGATGATGCGATCCCATATATGTACATATATATATATATATATATGTATATGCATATGTAGAAGAACCCAGAGAAGCATTTGAAGTGCGATTACTGTGCAAATAATGGTGAGGTGACTGTGCAAACAATGATCTCCAGAGAACCAAGTAAAAAAGGGTCCGCATACAGAGAAGAATGCAATACTACGAGGAAGCCTATCAAGGAACCCAACAGAGCCAATCCACGAGGCCCTTTTTTTTTTTTTTTTTTGGACATCACCCATTATTAGTACTACTGCATCCCTCATCACGGAGTCTTCAACTGTAAGAGGGTCATTCGAAGATAAGAAGGATAAACGTCATATATTACCCTGATGTAGTGCGCCTGTATCGCTCCCAAGACTCAAATCTAAACAAATGTTAGACGGGTGGGCCATTTTCTAAAAAAAAAAATGATAAAAGAAAATGGTTGGATGGAGTAAAATCTCATAAATACACCAAAGACAATTTTCACGAACGGGCAATCTTCAAAGTGTGCATGTTGGATGTGATCGATACCTCTATAAAAGGAGATTCAACGCAGCCACCCGGATTTTCCTGCAAAAAATCTATCAACACTTTTCAGACGCGACCTCAGCTTGTCGAATAACACGTGCAACTTTGTTAAAGATCTCTGACAAAGTTGAAAACACGTGAAGTTCATTATTCCAACTACCACAATTTTGCCGACAAGCATAGGTGATAAGGCCGCACCCGCACCACTACCTGCTATTGGAAAATCATATATGTCGACCTTCTTCCTCCATGGCAAGACACACTTCCAAAACGCCTGACTTTTCTTCCTTGCCAAGAATGCATCTACAACCAAACCTCTCAACATACTCAGTTTTCTTCCCCCCTTAAAACACCTCTTTAACCAAGTCACATCGGAGCAAAAGTATCTCATATGATCAGGGTCGAAAGCAAGAGTATCTCATAGCATGCCTTCTCCCTATCCTTTTCTTTGTTCTTGTTCTTCCTTGCAGGACAAAGAGAAAGAAAGCGATCAGTCGGCACTAGGAATCAAGCTTCCCGTCAGAAACCCAACTGCCTGGAACCCCTTCCCTAATTGCTTACCTAGCATCGACTCATCGTCAACTGCTGATGTACTTCCAGAGAAAATATCAGATGCCTGGAGAACAGATAAGGCAAGCAAAAAATGATACATCGAAGCATGTGGAAACAAGCGCAACAAATACATGTGTTGATTCATCCGTTACTTCTTCAGAAGCGAAAGTATCTCATATCATTAAGGTCGAAAGCAAATGTATCTCATATCATGTTTTTTCCCTGTCTTTTCCTTTGCCCTTGCTCTTGCTTGCAAGACAAGGAGAAAGAAAGCAATCAGTCGGAACCTGAAATCAAACTTCCGATCTGAAATTGATTGCCTGGAACCTTTGCCTAGTTGTTTACCTAGCATTGCTCTCGAGTGCTAGTCTTCAGTTGTTGGTAGGTTTCAAATTTCCTCAGCGAATACTCCAAGGACAGTTGATATGATGTTGGCTCTTTACACTGAAGTTACCAAGCATGGATGAGTAGCTGAAAAGTGATGCTCTGAAGGATCATTTAAATGCAAAAGGTTGCGCACCATTTCTGCTATGCAAAAGAAACAAGCAGAGAAGAATGCAGCATTATGAGCTGTAACAAATCATTATAGCACGATGCCCTTCTTTGCAGAACCACATAATCCAAACAGATGAGTCTAAGTCAAATCCAAGCTCGACATCGTTGCTCTAATCGAAGAGCTCGAGAAGCCTCGATGGCTATTAAAGAAATCACAAGTTTCTAAATCAAGTGTCCACTACCCTTGAATCAAATTCAGCTCCACATAAAAGGAGTAAATTCAGACATTTGGTGCCAGTCTAGCAGAAGAAACCCCCAACGCAGTTCAAGAATAAGCCTATGGAAAGTCAACAATTGGAGGAAACCAGAATATCCTCCAACCCAGTTCAAGATCAAAGCTGTGGAATGTTAACAAGCGCAACAAAATACGTGCCGATTCATCCACTACCAAAGCCAAAGATCATCTACCACATGAAGCTCGTTGTGGTCCAATCTCATTCAAGATCAAACATCGATGGCCCTTGAAGAAATTTCAAACAAAATTCAAGAACAAGCCTCAACGGCACTTGAAGAAAACTTCTAGCCCAATTCAAGATCAAGCCGGCCATTGAAGAAATTTCCAGTCCATTTCAGGATCAAGCCTTAAAGGCCCTTGGATCGACATCTACATTAAGGGACTTCAAAACGCATCTCCTACACATGACAAGCACATGTATACGACCTGCCTTGAAGTGGGGGCATTTGTAGACATCGAAATTTCGGTAAAATAAATGTTGACCAATGCATTAAAATTACAACATCCATTCATTTCTTCTACATCATACACTTACTTCATCTACAACCTCCACTCATTTCACTTACATCATCCACTTACTTCACAAAAAAAAAAAAAGGATGGTGGTGATTCATTCTCAAAGTCTATAAATAAGCTTCTCCATCAAGGGATCAAGGAGGAATTGACATATACATTTCTCTATTCCCAAATTGGAAGAGAATTCTCCAAATCCTTGAAACTTTAAAACTCTAAAAGCTTTCAAGCATCCAACCTCCCAAATTCCCAAGAATCCCGAAGGATCAAGAAAACTCTTTTTGTTCTTCGTCAAGTCCTCGAAGAAATCCACACAATTGTTCATCAAGATCAAGCCCCGAAAGCCCTTGAAGATCCGTTCATCCTTGTTCATCAAGATCAAGCCCAGCGGCCCTTGAAGAAATCCACACAACTGTTCATCAAGACCAAGCTAGAAAGCCCTTGAAGATCCGTTCATCATCGTTCATCCTAAGATCAAGCCCGACGGCCATTTGGATCAACAACATCAACAAATATGCACTACTGTTCATCCCTAGACTAAGCCCCGACGACCTTTTGGATCAACAACTCATTTACAAATCTACACCTTATGAAGATAGAATCAAAGGATCAAATTGTAAAAGAGATTGTAACCCTAAAATTAATACAAAATATATTTTGCACAAAGTGGGTCCATATTGACACGTGGCGCCTACTAATTGTCTACGTGGGAGCCACATCATCAATTAACAGAAGTTCTAACGGAAAACTTAACAGATATATGAGATTGTCCCAAAATTAACACTTTAAATATAACTTTGAAACGAAAAAAAATTCATATACCAAATGTTAAAAATCACGAAACTTATGATAAGAAATTGATATTTATCCAAAAAAAAATACACTCCCATCAAAAACCCTAGCTCTAGCAAGACTGCATCCCCTGGTCTTGCCTCTCTCTCACTCTTCATCCCAGAACCCTCCTGCGGCTGCTACCCGCGAATCCCAAATGGTCTCTCTCTCTCTCTCTCTCTCATCGTTTTCAATGTTACAGTTGGGTGTTAATCAAGTTTGGTAATCGTGAGTTGGTTTTTGTGGGGTGTGGAAATGCAGGCTGAAGAGAAAAAGTTAGCGAACCCTATGAGGGAGATCAAGGTCCAGAAGCTGGTCCTCAACATCTCAGTCGGTGAGAGCGGAGATCGACTCACGAGAGCCGCCAAGGTACCCCTATTGCTAACCTCACCACCCATCCCACACAAACCCTGTACTACTTACTCATAGTATATGAATGTATATGTACTGTTATAATTTTTTTTTGTTTTTTTTTTTTTTTTCGTTTGAAGGTGTTGGAGCAACTCAGTGGCCAAACACCCGTTTTCTCCAAAGGTAATTTTTTTACCCGTTTGAATTTTATTGGTAATTCAGTTTTGCATCGTTTCATCTGTCTGCAGCTAGAAATTTGTATGCTTTTCATGGGTTCTGGGATTGGGGTTTCTCATTATTTAGATATGGAGAATCTTTCTGTTTCACTCTGTTGACTACTGGTTTTTTGACGTGTTTTCGGAATCGAAATTGACTTTGAGTGCAGTATGAGTTTTCTAATTTTATCTGTATTGTGGATTCGTGGGATAGTTTTTGCGTATGATGTTATCCTCTGTGTTAAATCAGTATGTCTATATTTTTGCTTTTTGATTGCTTCAGCAGTTGAGCAATTTTGTCTACAATGCTTCAAAAGGCCGAAAGTTGAATTGAGTGTGGACTTCGTTCTGTTTCTGTGCTTTTTGCCCTTCTAGTTGGATGTGTTTAAGGTATTGGCTAATTACTTAGTTGTTAAGGCGTACAGCGGTTTGACGTAAGTCTGGTTAAATTTGCCTGGTACAAAATATTTTTGCTTATAGACCAGCCTCTTCCCTTTTTTGCTTTATGGAACTTTGTATTTTGAATGTATGAATTTTTTTAGTTTTCGTTTTCTTCAACATATTGGATAGTAATTGTTCATTTGGTTTCTGATTATTTGTTGTATATTTTCATCTATTTCATACCATATACATATGTGATTTTCTAATTTGCTATATCAGCGAGGTACACTGTTCGATCCTTTGGCATCAGGCGTAATGAGAAGATTGCATGTTACGTCACTGTCAGGGGTGACAAGGCGATGCAACTTTTGGAGAGCGGTTTGAAGGTCAAGGAATATGAGTTGCTACGAAGGAACTTCAGTGACACTGGTTGTTTTGGATTTGGAATCCAGGAGCACATTGATTTGGGAATCAAGTAAGCCGCTTTATTCCACTATACTTGTTCCTCCATTTATTTACTCTTTTAAATCTGAGTCATTGGTCCCTTTATTATCTTACTACAAGTTAATGTAATTTGAAAGTACTTTTTTCCTAATTGCAAAATTTCATAATTTTCGTCAAAGGCAACCGATATTGATATAACCATCAAAATTTTCATAAATTTGCATATCGATATTTCCACCAATATTGAAATCACTGATAGAAACTTTGGGTGAATTTGATGTTTGTTTTCAAGACATCCCATTTAACTTATTAGTTATCGTTGCCCAGTATTGTGGACTCTTTGGTGCTTTTCCTGTTTCATTTATCCAGTGGGATGTTACTATCATGATATGTTGACTTTTCGTTCTTATTCAGTCCCTTGTTTCCTCATTCCTCTTTATTTATTTTCTTTCAGGTACGATCCTTCTACAGGTATCTATGGAATGGACTTTTACGTTGTTCTGGAGCGTCCGGGTTACCGTGTGGGTCGACGTCGCAGGTGCAAGTCTCGCGTCGGGATCCAGCACAGGGTCACAAAGGATGATGCCATGAAATGGTTCCAGGTCAAGTATGAGGGAGTGATTCTGAACAAGTCGCAGCAGCTCTCAGCTTCGTAAACCCTTAATTTGATCAGTCTCTATGACCGGCTTCTGTTAATTTTCAGTTTTGCAAAGCTCGAGTTGGCGTTTGGACCGAAGTATGTTAATTTGTTTTTTGACTTATAAAGCTTTAGGAAGTTTATATCATTAGAGCTTGAGTTGCCTGGAATTTCGGTTTCTTTGATTCATACTTGTCGCAACACAAGGGAGAATTGAAACCTCACAGCATGAATGATGCGGTTAATCTTGGTTTCTGTTGTGCCCTATATTTTTCGGACATGAAATCACGTTGTGACTCGGAGTGTAACATTGCGGTTCGTGTTTAAAACGATTGTCTCCTTAGAAATCAAGGATACATAGGTACAACCAAGTCCTATTGGGTACAACAGGTAATGAAACAAACAGAAGAAACTGAATCCAGAGAATTCATAGGATAAAGATTTCTGATAAAATTGTCTGCGAAGTCCGAAACTAGCCTACACCAACAAAATTCCAGAGGATGTGAAGGGAGACATACGACAGACGGCGTTTGCATGTCTAACATTTCTGGAAACCAGTTTCTAAAACATGACAGGGACGAGATATGTGTTCATGGAATGATAAGCTTCTTGCCAGCGTAGATTGTATCTCCCGTAAGACCATTCGCCTCTTTGATCGCATCAATGGATACCTAAGATAAGACGTGCATATCGCTGCGATTTGAATTGAAGCAGGCCTTGTGCAAAGAGAGATGCAGACTGCCCTAACCTCCGACGTTTTCTTGAGTTGATGCACTCAAGCATTTCAGAATGAAGTAAATCAAATTCAAGTGTTACGTGTTGTTCTAATAACCAACATTTATCTCCGTTGAGCCGGTTAGTTGGATCGACCCTAGTTCAATCACGAACCAGCCACTTCTTGCGGGTGACAAATTCCAAGGTTTTCAAAACATGGCCTTGTTGAATTTCCCAAACATTATAATTATAACATTATAATTAATTATAGTATGGTTATAAATTTGCTATTATTAAATAAATAATATAATTATTATAAGTATTATACTGAATGTAAGGATAAGTCGTCTCGTTAAATCTTCAAATATTACTTTTCCATGATTCCAATTAAATCGATTAGAAATCAACAAAATAAAAAGTAAGTGGACCTAACCCATTGCATCATAATTATATCCACTATTCTGATATTAAAATTCAATAGAGATGAAATTGGATCTTTGCGGGAATATGTTGATATATTCGATTTAATCTTCTTGTTCCTAGATGTTCTATAGGAATAAATTAGGAATAAATAAATTACTATTCCCTTTTTCCTAGTTGGTTCTTTGCACCCAGTTTTGGTGTAGTAGCTATATTTTGATTCATCCTCTTTTTTCAGGGGTTTCATAATTGGACATTGAACCCATTTCATATGATGGGAGTTGCTGGGGTGTTAGGCTCTGCTCTGTTGTGCGCTATTCATGGTGCTACCGTAGAAAATACTTTATTTGAAATTGGTGATGGTGCAAATACAAACCCATCTCAAGCTGAAGAAACTTATTCAATGGTCACCGCTAACCGTTTTTGGTCCCAAATCTTTGGGGTTGTTTTTTCCAATAAACGTTGGTTACATTTCTTTATGTTATTTGTACCAATAACCAGTTTATTAGATCAACTGAATCGAATAATATGTAGGATACTGTTTGGGCCCAAAATATTGGTGTGGGCTAAGTTAGGAGTGGTTCTCGGGCCGCAGTATGTTTCTAGAATAATTATGGGCTGCTTGGTTAGGATTGGCCGAGTTCTAGTATAAGGAGGATTGATGGGGTGAGCCAAATCCTAGTATAATAAGGAGTCTCAATGGAATGAGGATGCTGAGGTTTGAGAAGTGAACATGGTCGAATAAAGAGGTTGGTTCAAAGTCCTAATGGAGGAAGGATTGGCTGGAGGAAGGATTGGCTGAGATTTGGTTTGATTAGGATGAGGAATCCTAATCCGAGTATAGTTCTGGTTCGGCCATGACGAGATTGGCTGCTATAAATAAGATGGGGGTTCATCATTCTAAGCCCTCCAATTCAACACACAAACTGCCCTGCGCAAACTCTCGCTCTACGCGAAACCTCTCAAATTTCTTGAGATTTTTATTTTCTTTTTGGCCAACATATCTTCAGTTTGGATAAACAGCACTGTGAAAGCAATCGATGATATCTTCAGTTGGATAAACAACACTGTTGTCGTAGAATCAGTCGACCCCTGAGCACCTTCAATTTGGATAAACAGCACTGCATCGAGGCCAACTCATTAGCCTTCACTGACTCATTACCTATCCAAGTCTCGGCCAAGAGGGATTTTTGAGTTCTTTTTGGCAAAGGTCATCTTATTAGCCTTCTTGGCGAAGTGAGGTGTTACAGATTATCACATTGAACGCCGAGTTGTTTATGATTATATATTCACAAGTTTTAAAATTCAGCATTCTGACGACCGAACGACATTCACCATCAAGACATACATCTCTTTTGAGTACTTGTATCCGTATAGTTTGGTGCCGATTTGGCATGCTTATTCTCTTACGAATATAATCATAGTGACCGAACCCGACATCGACGATCCGTGAACTTTGCAAGACTAGCAGCTTTGTCTTTAGGCTCTAGAACCTAAAGGCCGAGACCTGTTCCTTCCTCAGCCGCAATAGCGAGATCAAGAAATCAGCAACATGCTCAACGCAACATCAGCACATTTTACTCCCCGGCCGAGTTCGACCGTCAAGTTGGCACGCCCCGCATCAACCGAAGGATGTAGTTAGCTTATTAATTATTCAGCCTGCGTACCACGTAGGCCTAGTAGTACATATACTTTTGTTTCCATGAAAAAAAAATTGTCCCAAGTTTTTGGCTAGAAAAACTCATCTCACAAGAATATAACAAAGAAGACACTCGGACAAACAGACACCAGAATTACAGCAACTTTGAGAAACAAAGAGGACTAAATGATCATTTTAACAGCTAAAGGGTAAATGGCAAGCAAACACAAAGACGAAAACAGCACGAGGGAAGCATCATTGAACAAAAGCTCAAGGAAACAATGAATTGAAGACACATAAGCTGCAATCATTGATGGAAAATTTATATAAATTCCAATCGACTAGTGTCTAGCAAGGGCACATACGAAAACAAAAGCCTTCAACACAACCTCGAGGACTGGCCAAGAACACAAAAACTCGTGGACCAGCCATGATAAAAAATCGAGAAAATCAAACACGCTTCTACAACTCTCCGTCCTCATATCCTAAAATACAAGCAAGATAGTTGTGGCATTGAACATGTTAATCCTCATCCATCCCTGCAGGCTGATCTCTCCTACTTGGGCCACCTGCTGGTTTTGCCATTATAATCTGCAACACGGTCAAGGCATTGTAAAAAAATATCAGCTATCGTCTTTTTTAATCTTACTGATTTATTTATATCTATTAAGGTTAATCATAAAGAGAGAAATATTTGAAAGCAATCCCTAGGTTATATGCAAAAGTTGTGATGAGGTCGGCTTCCTTAGCAGAAGATATATCAGTAATGATACATTTGAAAGTCATAAACCCTGCACTAATTCATCCTAACTCGGACATTTCTTTAAACCCGATGCACTCAGTCTTTGAGTTCCCTGAACGGATTCAGTTAGCGAGTAAAAAAAAGCATTGACCAATAGTTACTAATTTACTTACTTGATCTACTCTGAGGACAGTGCAGGCAGCATCTGCAGCATATTTGAGAGCAAAGAACCTGTAACAAACATCCCAAAAAAGGTCAGGCCAAAGGAAAAAAAAAAAATCCTACGACAAAATATGGAGGCCTAATATCGCGTATAAAGAAAAATAAAATTGGGCAAAAGTTTCCTGAAAATCTTAGTGGTTCAATAAAAAAAGATTGATTCCAATAATTCAAACAACATAACCATCTACAAATAACTAAATATCCATTGTATATGAATTGGAGATATGAACAACGCTTGGCCTACATGTAAGGAGTCATTCCTCATTACAAGGACAACTTGTTCATTAGGAATAAGAAGGAAATAGAAAATGTCATATTACTGTTATTGATTTGTAAGCAGGAATAGCTCCTTACATGTAAAGAGCCAAGTATTTCCTTGAGATATTTCAGAGTATTATACATCAGTTACCATAACAAAACTCACTTATGCAAAACCCTACAAATTGTTTTAACAATGAAAAACATAAGAGTCCATCCCCATAAATAGACACAGGGTTTTAAAAAGGTTGGCATTGTCACTGCATTATCCTCATGAACCATTTCTTGAAAACAAAACTAACTGTAAGTTTTAAAATGTGGCGACATCGATATATGCAAACGAAATAATGAAGGGGAAAACCCCGAAATATCTGGGGCCTTGACATAACCATTAGGCTTTTTGTTTATTTATTTTTTAAAATCACCTCAATCATGGACTAAAAGAAATATTACAAACGTAGACAAACTGCCTAGATGCCTATTATCAACATTGCAACTTCAAAATTCACCAAATTATCCCAACCCTAAAAGCAAAATCGTATGTTTATATAAAAAAATCAACACAAGAATAAATGAACCAGACTGATGAAAAACTACAGGCACAGCAGGAACTCATTGGTTACCGAAACCACCAAAAAGTGCATAGGAATAAAACTGTCCGCTACAGACTAATTCTAGACCTAATGCACAAAACTTAATCTTCAGGATCAATATTGCATCGGCATCACAGTTGCAACTTGTAGCAAGGTAAAATGATATGAAAACATTCAAAAAAAAAAGGGACTTGAAACAAGAGAAAGAACGTTTACTTAGTTATGTGGAGGTCCCAAACATTAATAGTTGACACATCTTTGCAACGGCCTTCCTCTAAGTCAATGCCAGCTTTCGTATTTCCTGATGCATGTTCAGCATAGAGAGAAGATATGATCTCCATTGCATTCTGCCCAGCATTCTCAGCCAGAGTTTTAGGCACCATCTCAAAACTTTCGGCAAACTTTGCTATAGCATACTGATCCAATCTGCAAAGTCAGTATCTTTAGTGAGTTATTTTTCTTACCACCAGATTCAGTTTTATGCTGTTGGGCAACATTACATGCATAGGACAAATTCCACATTGCAGATCAACCTGAAACAACTCTAATGAATCATATCGAAATTCAGAATATTTCTAAACCACACCATTTTTGGACCAGAACATACATGATATATGTTTTTTACTTTTGTTTTTGCTTTTGCTGCGAGTCAATTTTCCTTTTCAATAGAATATCTTATATGGCATGACGCCAGCCTTCTAAACAGAATCTTAATAGCTAATTCCACCTCATATCATTATTATTGCTGATCATTTTTGTCTGACTGTACCTAAAAGTTTTCAAAGAACCAAGCAGAAATCTCCATGTGTATTATGTAATTCAGTTGAACTTTAATAATTCAAAAATAGAGACAATTTACCCTGTTTCTTTAAAAGAGAATTCCTTCACCCTTCTAGCTAACTCAATTTCAGTAGCTGCAGCTCCAGGAACAATACGGCTATCCTTGCACATAGCCTGATAATGAAATGCATTAGGAAAGCGAAAGATTACTTTCAATGGTTTGGACACCTGAATAAAGAACTACTTCAAGAGTTCCAGAGAACAATACGCATCCAGTGATTGCACAGGTAAAACAAAGCCAGTCAAACAACATAGAAAACTCTTAATGCTCCACATAAATTACCTTGTAAGTGTTCACTCCATCATCAACCGCTCTTTCAAGGTCATCTAATATACTATCAGTACTTGCCCGTAGAACCACAGTAGCTACTGAGTTTCCACCTTCTTCATTCTTCACAACAGTGACCTACATAAAAAATCGTTGGATATATCAAGAAGATGAAAAAGAAAATAGCCTAGAACAAGATAATTTAGAGACAACACTAGGTCTGAGGATGAGGAAACATTTTTTCAGCATACCCTAACACCGGCAATTTCCTCAACTGCAACAGAGTCGGCATATCCCAGATCATCTGGGTTAGGTTGGCTAAGCTTCAACTGTTGCAAAAATACAAAGGGTATTTTTGTAAGATTCTCATAATTAAGAAACATTCGATAAGGTTCTCATAAGATATCAGATTCTTGTAAGATTACCATGGCAACAGCACCAGTTGTACGGCAAAATCGTCTCAATTCAAATTTTGAACTGATTTTCAGCACCATGAGCCTGGAATCAAGAACTAACAAGTTAAAACAGAACAAGAGCTCAAAGATCTCTTAAGAGATTGAAAACCTTAAGATGGGTATTGAAGGGTCTATCTGATTTTACACACACACGTGTCAGTTTGTGCTACAAGGGTGGAAAATAACAAAAATATGACAAGATGTTGCTACTTACTTGTACCGCTCACAGAAATGTAGTGCCATCTCTCCAACTGCAGCTCCACTGACAATTACTTTGGCACCTGAATCTGCAACTGCTTTAACGAGCTCCTCAATTTTAGCTTCTTCAGTTTTTGCATAATTTTCAAGCTACATAAATGACCAAGAAAATACTTATCATAGTTAATGACATATCAACCACATTAAACCCAACTTAGCAAACAATGGAAGACGAAAGGCTGGGCTCAATTACTATGTACAGCCCTTTAACCAAAAAATAAACAAGGGGAGACTAAAAAGCAATACCAAGGACCACTTCAAGAAAAGAGTATCCATATGCATATGAAGATCTTAACGAGTTGCACATAGACACTAACTATTCAAGAAACTGCCACCAAATCTGACCTTTATGGAATCACTTGTGTATAAGAAAAAAAAATTTGGTTGCAACATAAAGAGAAAATTTGATCTTTTGCTAAATATAACTACAATCTCCCACTCCTCCAGAAGAACAAACACACACACACAACACACACACAGGGAGAAGCAGTGATCACTAGATAGTCATGACTATTCTCCTGCTATATACAACATAAAAGACTTCTCTCACTAACAGCTACAACCCAGAAAACACCTTCCTCTTCAAAAATTACCTGGTCAGCGGTATGAATTAGAACAGTTCCTTTAGTCTCAGTTGCAGAGGTATCAACTCCACCAGCAAACACAGCAACCTGAAAAGGTTTAACAGAATACACAAGCTAAGAAACTTGAACCTTTCAAACATATATTTAGACCACGTAAAGGTCAAAGGGCGTTTATAATAAAAGATAGCAATTGGATAACAATATGGAAAACAGAAATGATTAAGCAGAAAGAATTATAAACTACAATAGAAGAAGATTCAAAAGTTAAATGGCACCAAAGGACTATAAAGTTAATAATAGTATTCATATCAGCATGTCAAACACACACTCATGTTACTAGCCTAAGAAACCAATTCTAGTTTAATAATTTAACAATCTAGAAACAAAAGATGCAGCACACTGTTAGCAGATATATGTACAATCCATGAAGCACAAATCATGGAAATATGTGCTAAAATATCAGCTACATAACAAAAACAAATGAAATTGACAAAAATAAATAAAAGATACCGTTGTCGATATCTCTATAGTGCACCCCTTGGGTAAATTTAAACATTATAGATATAAGCTGGCGTATCAAAGTACCAATTTACCACATAATAAAAAACCCTAAACCTGTATTAAGTTTGAGAAAACCATAAGTGACTGTCCATCAACTTATTTTATGTTCAGTTTTTTATCCTAGATTAAACAGCTTTGGCTCATTGTGACATAATTATCCAGATACAAGAAGGAAACCACTGGTACATCAAGTTTGTGAAAATCAGCACCAACATCACAAAAGGATTCCAAGAAAACAATCTCAACATTTGTAATGTTCAACAGAACTCATGTGAATTTATAGAAAACTAAATTCCAAAATAGTCATTGTGTGGTGAACTCTCTGAACTTCAATACATGAAGAACTACATGTTACGACAAGAAGGCTGCCGCAGACCTTGAGCATAGCATATTATTGAATGCAATATGCAAAAAGATAGTGTTATCAAGGTACTAACATGAAATCAGAAGCCCTAATCATCACAATTAAAACTAAAAGAACACCATTTTCTCTGGTACCCAACAAACCAGGCCAACATTTTTCCTGGCTCCAAAGGTTTGAAGTATGAAAAATAGGGAAGAGGGCATTGCAAGTTCACACCAGACCAACAGCTTACTTATTCTAACTGGTATTTGCTTTGAACAATTATCATCGATTTTACATCATAATCATTCAACAAACCTACCATTTCCATAGATTTTTCAAAAATATCATTCAACCATACTGACTAACACAAGCAAACAGCAATTCCATTTAGGAAACTGACTTTGGCCCACACAAACTACCTTAAGGACATTTATGATAACGAAAAGGTATAATATCATGCTCATTTTCTTATAATCATTGAGTTTCTTCTTCCCTATACCCAATATTTCATGCTGAAAGTTTCAATGAACGAAAAGGTATAATATCATGCTCATTTTCTTATAATCATTGAGTTTCTTCTTCCCTATACCCAATATTTCATGCTGAAGGTTTCAATGATGTTTGGTCTGTTTCGTCCATCATTTACTAGTTGCTCCAAATTTGAAATGAGATTCTCAGTATACTGTCCTCACAATACCAATAATTTGTGCCTTTATATCAAAATCCAGAGTTAATGTATAGTGAAAACTCCCAAAATGGTGCTAAAAGGACAACTCAAAGTAACAAAAGAGTAAATCAGACAGTTTTTAATAGACCATGAGAAATAAAACTCATCATATAAGGGTAGAGCATGTATATTTTATGCAAAAGTTCAAAAGCATATGTGTAAAAGATTACTAACCTTGGCCTTCTCCATTCTCTTTATACTCCCAACAGCATCAGTTTTCAACACCATACCTCGTACTACTGCACAATTATGCAAACCTCCTCCTGCAATCTTCGCAACACGGACATTATCGACATTGAAGTTTGCTGGGTTCTTGGGGCATACTTGTATACATGCCTATATCATCCAATAAAAATGTTTACCATTAGAACATGCTAACAAACAGTGACATACTATTCTTCTTCCCTCGGCTTCGAAATAGCCGAGTAGCTGACAATTGAAATTAACCAATAACACACAAGGGGAAACAAGTAGCAATTACATCGGCAACAAGTGAGGACAAGATATCTTCTTGGCCGAATTGCTTGCTGGCAACAGCAGCTCTCATTCTAGAAACCACTTGTTCTTTGTTGCGCACATCCATGATATCGGAACCTTCCTCAACCAATTCATCTAAGATTTCAATCGTCTGAAATATTAAAAAAATCGAACAAAACTCAGAACTTAAGAATTCTGATAACCGATAAAAATCGGAAAGGGGATTGACAAACCTTTTTGATGGCTTTATTGTATCCACTAATTATCTCACTTGGGTGCAGGCCCATCCTTATAAGCTCCTCTGCGTTTTGAAGGAGCTCTCCGGCAAAAGAAATGGTGAGATTAGCACCATCGCCGATTTCTTCCTGCTGAGCCCTGCCTGCCAAAACCAAAATCTTGGCAGCAGGATGCTGAACCTCCAGTTCGTTCACAATCGTGGCGGCATCATTCGTCACAAATAGCTTGTCCAAGTGATTGATTACCATCTTATTCATACCTGATTAGTGAAAAAATCAAAAAAATTTCAAAAATAAAAAATTCTACTTGTAAGTACCGGATCCACCAAAAGGGACTCTGATTTGTAGTCAGTAGAGTAAGAAAAGGGCATACCATTGGGACCCAGAGAAGTTCTAGTGATGGTGGAGAGTTGCTTGCAGGCATCGATGTTCTTCACTACCGCCTCGTCCAAACCGGAGAGGTGCTTGTGGCCCTCCTTCAACATCGATTGTATTCCATAGGGCTGCATTCTGGACTCCTTTTTCTTCTTCTTCTTCTTCTGCTACTCTTTCTTTGTCACAGATTCTGCAAAACCCTAACCCTAGAAATGCCTAACTTGCCAAAACCTTACTCTGCAACTGAAGTTATGTTCTATGAGCGCGGAGCTCCTTTTGTTTTCTAAGGATGCGGCTCCTCTGCAGTTATGCCATTTGCATTTGTTTGCCCAAAATGAAATCTGCATCCTCCAACTAATCCAATGGATTGATCGTTTGCCAGGTCATTTAAAACAACTTTTTGTAATTGGATAAATAGTTCTATAGTGACACGGAATTCATACATAATCCTGGTAATAAAAGATATAGAATTTAAACTCTTATAATAATGTTCATGAGGATTCAAATCCAATATTAAAAGTTTCGTCAGCAAATCAACTTTTTGAATAGCTTACACGAGGAGAATATTAATAAAGAGCTGACAAAACTTCCAATCTTGGGCTTTAATCCTAAAAGACTTTACTACAAGGGTTTAATCTTAATTTCGTTAGGATTCAAGCACAAAATTAAAAGCTCCTTTCAGCAAGTCAACTTTTGGATAGCTTACACAAGCAGGATATTAAGAACATTTTCAAAGGAGATGTCAAAATCCTAGATGGAATGTCACTGTGCATATTTAACATCAAAATCTCTCAAACTGAAGTGTTATTTGCTGACTACATTTGAAGGCTTTGTGATTTTGAGTCAAATTTGACATCTCAAATTTATTTTTAATTTATTTTAATAGTGGGTCTCTTTTCCACGAAAAGAGACCCTCTCCAGATCTCTTCTACCAAGACCACCATATCAAGTGATCCATGCCTTTAAAATTTTATCCAACAACCAAAAATTATTAAATCATTTAAGGGATCAAAACAGGTGGACTGTTGGATGAAATTTCAAAGGCCCGGATCACTTGATCAGGTGGTCTTGGTGGAAAAGATCTAGAGATGATCTTTTTCTCTTTTCCACTAACATTTCAATCAATGAAAATTTTATTTCAACATTTTTTAATAATTACAACCATTTAAAGCACTATTTAAATAATAAAATAACATTTGACAATTCAATTGAAGAGTTACAAAATTTGACATAAGACTTCAGATTGCCACATCTCTCATCAATTGTAATTTGACTCTTGTAATTTGATATTTCCTTTGGAGATGGTCTAACTAGGGCTGGAAAAAAATCCCAAAAATCCCAAACCAAACCGAAAAAATCCCGATCCCAAACCAAAATTCCCGAAAATTTCGGTATGTCATCCCGAACCAAACCGAAATTTTCGGTATGGGATTCGGGATTACATCTCCATTTTTTCGGTATTCCCATACCGAATAGAAATAAATATTATATATATATATTATTTTTTAATTATAAGAGAATTATTTTTTAATTAATGGTATTGGTAGCCACTAGTGTGATTAATCTTTGTCTCAACTAAATAACTAATGTTTGTTTGTTCAATTTGTTTGTTTCTATATTCCAGTTGTCTCAACTAATGTGATTAATCTTTGGATATTAGTTTCCTGCATACCTAGCCACTAGTGTGATTAATATGTGGATATTAGTTTCCTGCATACCTAGGCAAATCAAGGAAACAAAGGAGCAAAGACCATTATGCATGCATGAACATATCAGTATACATATATTGTATATATATACACGGACAAGGTGGGTACAGGGCATGCAATTAGTTGAGCTCAAATTTTTTTCTTTTGTTTTCGAGTACACAATATAGTTGTTCTTTCAGACATGGGCGCCGCCAAAATTTTCATTTAATTACAACTATGTGGAGGAGGAATCAAAGTTGGAATGTGGGGTGAGATGGCATTAGCCCAAAAACTTTGTGCACAAATGGGTAGTGGGTAGATTGAAACTTAATTTTAGCCCAAAAACATAATATGTCAAATTTTAGCCCAAAAACATAATATGTCAAATTTTAGTCCAAAAGCCCAAAAACATTTCGGGATTCCCGATTTGTCCCGAAATCCCGAAATTATTTCGGGATTCCCGAAAATTGGGATTCCCGAAAATTTGGTTTGGGATTGGTATTGAATTTGGGATTCCCAAAAAATTCGGTTTGGGAATCGGGACAAGGGTTTCGGTATGGGATCCCATACCGAACCACCCCTAGGTCTAACAAAGAGTTGACAAAACTTTTAATTTTACGCTTCAATCCTAAAAGACTTTCCCACAAGGGTTTAATCTTCATTTTTTACCACGTGACTATCTTCTGAATATTCTATCACTACGAGGACTATTTATCCAATTAGGTCCTTTTATTTTGGACAAACAAAATAATATTTCTTTTAGTAAAAACTTAATGTTTTCATTGTTTCGCTCCTTAATCTGGCATTGCATCAAATGCTTCATAATTTTTATATTGCTTAGTTCAAGTGATGATTAATTCCCATTTAGGCGTTTATGTATGTCCTTTGTATACTTAGTTGTCAGTTTAATTTCCTAAAATATCTTGTTGTGCAGCACTAAATCATTAGGTTGTTCCTTTTGACCCTATTGTATATCGTAAGTGTTCAACCTCCTAAGAGCATCTAATTGTGTAGGCAAACAAAATAGTCAAAATTGTACTATAATGACTAACGTGACAAGTTGCCTATTCAACTTTTGCATGATAAAAATGTTTAACGCCAATGGAATAGACAAATCAAGTAGTCAAAAATTTATATTACTTTTCTTTCACCTTTAATATTTACTTTTTATTTTTATTTTTATGTTTTTATCTTTCTCCACATTATTCACCTATTTGGTAGCTCATGTAATTTTTGTTAACAGATGGTCCTTTTTCAGTGGCCCTTTTAAAAGAATAACAGAAGTCCACATTTAACAAACGAACGCCAGACAAATGAAAAGGCCAAGCACACATTCATGGCATGATTGGAGGAAAAACTCACGCCTGACATCACTGTAAACACGAAAAATTCCTGAAAACAAGAGACAAGAATAACGCGTACAAAATATATTTTGTGTTTAATGATTTTTGGGGTTACAATCTCTTTGTAATTTGATCCTCTGATTCTATCTTCGTAGGGTGTAGGTTTGTGGATGAGCTGTTGATCCAAAGGGCCGTCGGGGCTTGATCTAGGGATGAACAGTTGATGAACGGATCTTCGAGGGCTTTTGGGCTTGATCTTGAAGGTTGATGGATGAGCGGATCTTCAAGGGCTTTTTGGGCCTAATCTTGAAGACTGATTGGATGTGTGGATTTGTTGAGGTTGTTGATCCAAAGGGCCGTTGGGGCTTGATCTTAGGATGAACGGATGATGAACGATGAACACTTCTCTTCAAGGGCCGTCGGGGCTTGATCTTGAAGACTGAACAGATGTCTTGAGGTTGTTGATGGATGAGCGGATCTTCAAGGGCTTTTGGGCCTAATCTTGAAGACTGGGTGTCTGGATTTCTTCAAGGGGCCGTCGGGGCTTGATCTTGAAGGTTGATGGATGAACGGATCTTCAAGGGCTTTTGGGCCTAATCTTGAAGACTGAGTGTATGTGCGGATTTGTTGAGGTTGTTGATCCAAAGGGCCGTTGGGGCTTGATCTTAGGATGAATGGATGATGAACGATGAACACTTTCCTCAAGGGCCGTCGGGGCTTGATCTTGAGTTGGTGGAAGTTCTTCAAAGGCCGTTGGGGTTTGATCTTGAAGGAGGATTTGACGAAGAACGAAGAGAGCTTTCTTGATCCTTCGGGATTTGCTTGAGAGCTTTAGAGTTTCAAGGCTTCTTCCTTTCTTCCTTTCTTTTTTTTTTCTCCCTTTCTTTCCTCCCTTCCTCCTTCCTTTTTTTTTCTCCCTTCTTCTTTTTTTTTCTTCCTCTTCCCTCTTGAAATGAATGCCTTGGCCTCCTATTTATAGAATTCCAAAACTTGATTTTTGGATTTAAATAATCAGATGAAATAAATCATTTCTGCCAGATATTGACACGTGTCCTATTTGATGACCTTTCCAATTTATTTCGATTTTTCGTTGAGTCACACGCTACATGTAAAATTTATGTGACACGTGAGCGTTGAAATTTTAATTATTGGTTAACATTCATTTCACCGAAATTTCGATGTCTACAAATGCCCCCACTTCAAGGCGCGTCGTTGACATGTGCTTGTCACGTGTAGAAGATGCGTTTTGAAGTCTCTTAATGTAGATGTCAACCCAAGGGCCGTCGAGGCTTGATCTTGAATTGAGCTGGAAATTTCTTCAAGGGCCATCGAGGCTTGATCTTGAGTTCGACTGGAAGATTTTCTGGTTTCCTCCAATCGTTGATTTTCCACAAGCTTAATCTTGAACTGGGCTGGAAGATTTTTTTGGTCTCCTCCGAAGGTCTGAACTTACTCCTTTTATCTGGAGTTGAATTTGATTCAAGGGTGGTGAACACTTGATTTTGAATCGGACTTGTGATTTCTTCAAGGGCCATTGAGGCTTGATCTTGAACTGGGCTGGAGGATTCTTCTGGTCTCCTCCGCTCGTTGATTTTCCTTTGTGCTACTCTTGAACTGGGCAGCAGGATTCTTTTGGTCTCCCCCCGAAGGTCTACGAGCGGTTTCAGGATATGGCAGGCAAGTACGAGGTGGAGGTGCTGACCTGTTTCTTTGTTCAATCTTTCCAATTCGTATTTAATACGAATCGGAAAGATTGAAGTTTCCTTGTCCCTTCTCTGGCAGTGTATCAACCGTTGAAGATGACTACTCGAGAGCAATACTAGGTAAGCAATCAGGAATAGATTCCAGGTAGTCGGTTCCAGATCGGAAGACTGACTCCAAGTGCCGGCTGATTGCTTCTTTCACTTTGCCATGCGAGTAAGAACAAGGACAAAGGAAAAGACAGGGAAAAAGCATGATATGAGATACCTTTGCTTTCGAAGAAGCAGCGAATGAATCAACACATATATTTGTTGTGCTTGTCTCCACATGCTTCGATGTATCATTTTCACTTGCCTTACTTGCTCCCCTTTGCAGAAGTGGTATTTCCTTATGCAGGTTTAGCATCTTCTCTTGTAGTATTGGTCCTCCGATGCAGGAGTTGAATGCAACATTTGCATTTAAATGGTGCTTCACTTCTTGGTGGCAACTGGTTTGAGTGGAGGTTCCGACATATTGCTTTCTCTGTCCTTGTCTTGGCAGGTGAGAACAAGGGCAAAGGAAAAGATAGGGAAAAAGCATGATATGAGATACCTTTGCTTTCGCCCTTGATGATATGAGATACCTTTGCTTTTGAAGAAGCGGTGAATGAATCAGCACATGCTTCAATCTATCGTTTCCTCCTGGGTCATCTGTACTCCAAGCATCTGGTATCTTCAAAGGTTGAATAGGTTTTCTCAAAGGAAGAAGAAGAATTGTGTATTTCGAGAGGCTTTGCTGGGAGTGCGCCCTCAGAGGTGAGGAAGAGTTGGGCATTTTCTTCAGGTCTGCCTTGCCATAAGAGACGAAGGTCGACACATATAGGGATTTCTTAATAGCAAGTGGTGGTACCGTTCTTTTACCCTTGTCGACAAACGTCTCTTCGATATCTGAACGACGCCTCTTCGATTTCTGAACGAGCGCCACTTTTGACAAAGTTGCACGCGTTTTCTGAAAAGCAGAGAAAGCGTCGCCGAACTTTGCGCTTGTCGGCTAAAGACGTGTAGTTGCGATGATGGCCTCCACGTGTTCTCGACTTTGTCAGATATCTTTTGACAAAGTTGAACGCATTTTCTGAAAAGCCGCGAACGCGTCGCCGAACTTCACGCAGGAAAATCCGGATTTTTGAATCGGTGGTCGTGTCGCTTGGCTTTTTACAGAGGTATCGATCACTCCAACATACACACTCTGAAAATTGCCCATTCTTGAAAATCGTCTCCGGCCTTTTGAGAATTATCTTCATCCACCCATTCTCTCTGAACACCTTTGAAAAAAATGACTAACTCATCGAACCTTTCCTTAGATTTGAGTCTCAGCAGCGATCCGGTTGCACCCGGTCAAGGTAATGTATGGCGCCCTTCTTTTTTATCTTCTAACGGTCCTCTTACAGGTGAAGACTCTGATGCGAGATTTATACGCACACAAATTAAACCCTCTTTTTGTCAATTTGTAGTATAAGTGTAAGTAGGGATCGTTCTGGACCGGGGATTAGGAGGGATTGTTAATCTCTTGGAAACTGACTCAAAAACGTAAAAACGCAATATAAAACACTAAATTAGACTCAAAGAATGTAAAACTAAACTTTAAAACTCTAAAACAAACCAAAAACTCAAAATGCTTTTAAAAACACAAACTAAAATGATTTCTAACTAAATTGACATTAAAGTAAAGGGGGATTTAAGTTTATACGAAATTAAATTAAATGAACAAATTAAAACAGAATGTAAATATGAAATTGATGAAATGGAATGAATGGATGATAGAATAGCTAAGGGGGTCATCTCCACATATGTTACACTTGCATAATAAAAAGATTTCCAATTGCATTTCAATAAATTATGAAACTCATCACCCCGGGTTAATTAGGTCCGCTTAAATTAACCGTCAAGTTTTCCTTAAGTTAATGAATTGGATGGGTTAGCGCAACGCAATTCACAACATTCTCCAAAAGTCCTTTACGTGAACAACACAATAAAGATACAATCAAAGATCATTAAGCATTATGAAAACTATAAGTGTTGACGAGGCATTCGTTACTATGATGAGCATGAAACTCGTGCCAAGAATTCATTTAACGCGATTGTTTATAAGCAACCTCCACTACTTGTGAATATAAGTTCATAACGATTAGGTGAAACTCACTTATATTCTAGCGTCATATTCATGCATGAAAATTAAGCGCGCATTCTTAATAAACATTCATAAATAAGTTATCAATCAAACGGTTAAACAAATTGAATCCACAACTTATGAAATTCCAACCAAAATGTAATCAATTCATATTGCAAGCATAAACATGTATTTTGAATCACCCCCTAGCTAAAGGGGGTTTAGTTCCTCATAACTTTGAAATCAAAGAAACACCTAAACATTCCAACAACTCAAACTTGAATTGTATGAACGTTTAGGCACTCTTCTCTTCCATTACAAAACAAAGAAAATTGAATTTAAACTTTGAAATCAAAGAAACACCTAAACATTCCAACAACTCAAACTTGAATTGTATGAACGTTTAGGCCCTCTTATCTTCCTCGTTGTTGTAGCACAAGGTCTAAGGTGAGGTTTGGGGGATTATGGAAATGGTAGAGGAATGGTGTTTGGATTATAAGGGAATGGATGGGAAGGTCACGGCTAGGGAAGGGAGAATGTGTTTGTAATGTGTTGTGTATGAAATGAGATGTCCATGAATGAATGAATGCAAGGGTATTTATAGGAGTAGTGGAGGGAACATATGGCTATGTCATTTGTAGGTGAAGTAGGTGGATGTTGTAGGTGAAGTAGGTGGATGTTGTAGGTGAAGTGGATGTTGTAGGTGAAGTAGGTGGATGTTGTAGGTGAAGTAGGTGGATGATATGTTAAGTGATAAGTGATAAGTGATATGATATGTGGTTATGATATGATAAGTGGTTAAGTGGTGATGATAAGTGATAAGTGATTAAGTGATATGATATGTGGTGATGATAAGTGATAAGTGCATGTGGGTTAACTAATGAAGGAAATGCATGTGCAATGACAATGTGTTAGAATGGATGTGTGTTATGCATGGCATGATTGGGACTAGGAAAGGTTTAAATGTCCTAAAACTAAAGAGAACAAGGTTCCAACACTTTGGCTCCAATTAGGTCTTCAATTTCGTCCAACACTTTGGCTTCAAGCATAAGCTATCCGTCCTTAGCCAAAAAGTGCTCCAAAAGTCTCCAAAATGCATCTTTTTGCTCCTTTAGCCCTTTGGACCTACAAACACACGAAAATAGCTTAAAGTACTAAAATAACTAAAGAAACATAACGTAAATGTACGAGAACAAGCCATTTAAGTCGCATAAATATGCTCCTATCAAATACCCCCACACTTAGCTTTTGCTAGTCCTCGAGCAAAACAGAAAAACAAAACAAAAAGAACAAAACACAACCTACACCTTCCAACAATCGTATCAGGGACTTCCAATGCACATGACAAGTTAAAAAATCATTATTCTCACAGATTTGAGCCATCTTTACACTTAAGTACATTCTTACTCATAGTCACCACATACTAGTTCACAATTAAGCATTTAAAACCATGTTTTGAATGTAGTAACATGCCTTAGAGAATTCCCTCAATTTCTTACTAGATGTACTCTCGTTTTTCACACATATTTTCTGACTACACACCCTACACTAGGTATATGTGAGAAGATTGATGTAAACATGTAGACGAACACTCACATATGTTATAATAAGGAAAGCATTTTCTGGAGTTAATAAGCATGTTTAGATATGATCTCATGAATGGAATGCTACTACTTAGACGCGAGAACCAGTGACACCATAAGCTCATACCAAGTTCAAACTCCACAATTGAAATACATAACACTCAATATAGAAGTCAAGGGTTGTAACGGGGCTTGGGGTAATTGGCTAAAAATGAAAGGTAAGGATAACAGACGTTCTTCAAGCAATAGTGAGCAAAGTATTGAATTAGGCACTTAGAATTTCCTTTAGAATGCAGAAGTCAACTTTGATCACCCAAGGGGGAATTACACAGAACTTAGGGCCATATTCATCTTTTTTGGACCCTTTCTTCAACCATCAACGCTCGTGAGTTCATTTTCACTTATTTTCATTTTTTTTTTAAGCTCTTTTTTCTTTCTTTCTTTCTTTTCTCTTTTTTTTTTTTTTTTTTTCTTTTCTTTTTCTTTTCTTTTGAATCTCAAAACATAAACACTTAAACATTCTCTCCCCCACACTTATTTTCTTTCATAATGTAACTCAAAAGGAATTCAATTAAGTCATGCTCACTATCTTTTAAGAACAAGGGTGGGGATTGTCCTAAACTAGGCTAGGTGAGGAAAATGTGGGTAAACAAAGAATAAAGGCTAAACAAGGCTCAACGGGGTTAAAACTTACAACATATACGAAGTATGGGAAGTAAGGCTATTTGGCTATGGTGGTGGTCACTACACAACTTCTTCTTGAATATGTGTTATGCAAATCAATAACATGCTTTGAATGAAATGGGCATGAGTTCTAGCATTTGGAACTATATGATGAAACGCCTTCTAAGTAGTAACCAAGCAAAGAATAATGAGATCATGCAATGACTTTAGAAAACAAGAAATCACAGATTATACTCTCCAAAGAACGTTATAGGCTCAAGTCTCTCAGGGTTGTAGCGTTTGTTTGAGTTCCTTCCTTCAAGCATGTTACAAAAATGAATTTTTTTCTTTTATGATTGCATGTGAAGTCATACATTATAACCATAACCAAGCATGTACCAAGAGTAAATCAAACTTTTCTCTATGTTTATAACTCTTCCTAACCGTCATGCAATTATAAACCAAATCCTTATCATTGTGTTGGAAGGTACCCTAAGACACAAACACACAAAAACGACTCTTAAAACAACTCTTTTTGGGTTTTTCAAAACAATTTTTCAAATTTTTATGGGATTTTCGAATTATAAAACAAAACACACTAAAACACTCTAAAACAACTTAAAAACACCTTAAAACAGCAAGGAACAACATTTGAAGTTATGGGTGATAAAATCCCACGAATTTGCATTAAATATACTTAGTTACCCCCCCATACTTAAATCAAACATTGTCCTCAATGTTTTAAGCATATGGTTCACACAAAACATAAGTAAACACACAAAAAGCAACTAAACATACTAAACATGGCAGAATGTAATTAACAAAGAGAAGAGTTTAGGGACGCAAATCTGGTTATGGAGTGTAAATTCCCTCTTCTCCTTGGTGATTGCATTGAGGTTTTGATCTTTGTGATTCCACAGGCTTACTCTTGAACTGGTTTCTGCCCATCGTTGATTTTCCTTTGTGCTACTTCTTGAACTGGGCAGCAGGATGGTTCTTTTGGTTTCCCCCGAAGGTCTGAGCTTCCTCCTGTTATCTGTTTCTTTGTTCAATCTTTGCAGGAGTGGTCCCTTCTCTGGAAGTGTATCAACCGTTGAAGATGACTACTCGAGAGCAACGCTAGGTAAGCAATCAGGAATAGATTCCAGGCAGTTGGCTCCAGATCGGAAGACTGACTCCAAGTGCCGGCTGATTGCTTCTTTTACTTTGCCATGCAAGTAAGAACAAGGACAAAGAAAAAGACAGGGAAAGAGCATGATATGAGATACTTTTGCTTTTGACCTTGATGATATGAGATACCTTTGCTTTGAAGAAGCGGTGAATGAATCAGCACATGCTTCAATCCGCCGTTTCCTCCTGGGTCATATGTAATCCAGGCATCTAGTATCATCTTTGGGGAAGAAGAAAGAATTGAGTATTTTGAAAGGCTTTGCTGGGAGTGCGCCCTCAGAGGTGAGGGAGAGTTGGGCATTTTCTTCAGGTTTGCCCTGCCATAAAAGACGAAGGTCGACATATATAGAGATAATATCAAGTGGTGGTACTTTTTACCCTTGTCGACAAACGTTTTGATCCCGCAAATCCGGCTCTTTGAAATAGTGGCGCCTCTTCGATCTTTGAATACGCCTCTTCGATTTCTGAGCAGGCGCCCCTTCGATTTCTGAACGACGCCCCTTCGCTTTCTGAACGACACGTGGTAGTGCAGATGCGGCTCCTTTTGACAAAGCTGCACGCGTCTTCTGAAAAGCAGAGAAAGCGTCGCCGAACTTTGCGCTTGTCGGCTAAAGATGTGTAGATGCGATGATGGCCTCCACGTGTTTTCAGCTTTGTCAGAAATCTTTTGACAAAGTTGAACGCGTTTTCTTGAAAAGCCGAGGGGGCGTCGCCTAAATTACGCCGGAAAATCCGGCTCTTTGAATCGGTGGACGCGTCGTCTTGGCTTTTTATAGAGCTATCAATCACCCCAACACACACACTCTGAAGATTTCCCATTCCTGAAACTCGACTCCGGCCCTTTGTGAAATTTTAACTCCATCCACCCCTTCTCTTTGAACATCGTTGAAAAAAATGGCAAACTCATCGAACCTTAGCTTAGATTTGAGTCTCAGCAGCGATCCGGTTGCGCCCCGTCAAGGTAATGTATGGCGCCCTTTTTTTTTATCTTCTAACGGTCCTCTTTCAGGTGAAGACTCTGTGATGCAGGACGCCACAACAGCTACAATAGTAGCTAAAAACCTCCTCACTCCAAAAGATAGTAGGCTGCTGTCAGGACGGTCCGATGAGTTGGCCGTTCAAGAGTCCCTCGCACTTAGTGTTCAGTGTGCGAGTTCTGTGTCCAACATGGGCCAACGCCTGCTTGCTCGGTCCCGCCAAGTGGAATCGTTGATGGCAGAGGTGGAAAGACTTAAGCAAGAGATCCAGCAGCTTAAGTACGAGAATAGAAGTTTGCATGTGCTTGCAAATAACTATTCGTCGGGGATGAAGAGGAAGCTTGATGAGCTGCAAGAATCTGAGGGTCGAATTCACAGTGACCGTCAAAGGCTTGCGTCTTATCTCCAGAGGCACCTTTTTCCTGGGTCATCTAGCGCTTGGCCAAGTATTGAGGCCTGGAATGCTCTAGCTCCGATGCCTCCCGCTCCGATGGCTTCCGCTCCGATGCCTCCCGCTTCTATGCCTCCCGCTTCTATGCCTTCCGCTTCTGCGCCTCGTAGTGGGGCTTCACGCAAACAACCTTTGTGAAGCTCCACCTTTCTCCATGTTTAGTATCTTTTTTTTTTTTTTTTTTTTTTTTTTTTTTTTTTTTAACATACATAAATAAAATCAAACGGCATGGAATTGGTCCTTGAAAGGAAGGTGATACTTGAAGTGAACCGGCAGTGGTTTGAATTCTAGTGTAGGTGCCTGATTAAAAAAAAATAGCAAGTTAGTATAAAATCTAATGGAATTTGGAAAAAAAAACTTACTTGTTTTGTCCGATGAGAACTCAATGACAAACACCACTCCTTTGAAAGTTTCCGGGATATTGGATTTGGCCAGATTGCAAGTGATGGTTATGACTTGTCCAATGTCATCAAATTTAACTTCTTTGGATTTTGTGGTTTCAAGAACGTCCTCTTTGATGAATTCATGACATTCCTTACTTGTCACCTTTGGAAGGGCTTCCAAGATGTCTTTTTCACCTTCTTCTTCCTTGGAAGTCATGAATCTTGGAACAGGGTTAAAAATAATGAAATTTGGAACAACCATACCTGTATTAGATGGCATAGGAGCAATAGGTGCCTCCGGTAAAGGTGTTTCCACCCTTTCCGTGGGTTGGGTGTATTCCTCTTCCTTGTGATTTGATTTTGATGGTTGAGGGTCCGTTCCAACCTCCTTGTCACTTCTCAACATGATTTCCTTGGCAGTTTCAAATTCTCCCTTCGAATTTGCAATGGTTGAACTAGGGAGTTCGCCTTGGTCTCGAAACTGTCCTACGAACTCCGCGATCTGCCCAATTTGCTTATCCAAGTGGTCCAACCTTTGTGGTGGCTGCATAGGCGTTGAATAGAACTCCTCATATGGCTGCCAATATCCTTCTTGTTGAGCCTCATTGTCTTGAATTTGTGAGCCCTGCACCAAACAAATTAATTCATTAAGCTTTTGATTATAATCTATTGACGAACTTGAGTTTGGTTGGGCATATTGAATATGAGGTTGTGGTGGCTGCCAATATCCTCCTTGTTGAGCATTTTGAGGTTCCCACCACATAGAGTTTGAATGATCACTCCAATCCGAATTGTAAGTATTGGAAAACACGTTATTCCTTGATTGAAGATTAAATATATCAACTCTTTGCATTTGGGACCTTTCCATGAGTTGTGACAAAAGAGAAGCATTATCAAGTGCCATCTTGTTCTTAACAAACAAAACACAAATAAAAAAAACTAAATCTAAAAGACAATACAGAAACAAACAATCCAAGGGATTAGCAAATTTTCTAATCCCCGGCAACGGCGCCAAAATTTGATGCGAGATTTATACGCACACAAATTAAACCCTCTTTTTGTCAATTTGTAGTATAAGTGTAAGTAGGGATCGTTCTGGACCGGGGATTAGGAGGGATTGTTAATCTCTTGGAAACTGACTCAAAAACGTAAAAACGCAATATAAAACACTAAATTAGACTCAAAGAATGTAAAACTAAACTTTAAAACTCTAAAACAAACCAAAAACTCAAAATGCTTTTAAAAACACAAACTAAAATGATTTCTAACTAAATTGACATTAAAGTAAAGGGGGATTTAAGTTTATACGAAATTAAATTAAATGAACAAATTAAAACAGAATGTAAATATGAAATTGATGAAATGGAATGAATGGATGATAGAATAGCTAAGGGGGTCATCTCCACATATGTTACACTTGCATAATAAAAAGATTTCCAATTGCATTTCAATAAATTATGAAACTCATCACCCCGGGTTAATTAGGTCCGCTTAAATTAACCGTCAAGTTTTCCTTAAGTTAATGAATTGGATGGGTTAGCGCAACGCAATTCACAACATTCTCCAAAAGTCCTTTACGTGAACAACACAATAAAGATACAATCAAAGATCATTAAGCATTATGAAAACTATAAGTGTTGACGAGGCATTCGTTACTATGATGAGCATGAAACTCGTGCCAAGAATTCATTTAACGCGATTGTTTATAAGCAACCTCCACTACTTGTGAATATAAGTTCATAACGATTAGGTGAAACTCACTTATATTCTAGCGTCATATTCATGCATGAAAATTAAGCGCGCATTCTTAATAAACATTCATAAATAAGTTATCAATCAAACGGTTAAACAAATTGAATCCACAACTTATGAAATTCCAACCAAAATGTAATCAATTCATATTGCAAGCATAAACATGTATTTTGAATCACCCCCTAGCTAAAGGGGGTTTAGTTCCTCATAACTTTGAAATCAAAGAAACACCTAAACATTCCAACAACTCAAACTTGAATTGTATGAACGTTTAGGCACTCTTCTCTTCCATTACAAAACAAAGAAAATTGAATTTAAACTTTGAAATCAAAGAAACACCTAAACATTCCAACAACTCAAACTTGAATTGTATGAACGTTTAGGCCCTCTTATCTTCCTCGTTGTTGTAGCACAAGGTCTAAGGTGAGGTTTGGGGGATTATGGAAATGGTAGAGGAATGGTGTTTGGATTATAAGGGAATGGATGGGAAGGTCACGGCTAGGGAAGGGAGAATGTGTTTGTAATGTGTTGTGTATGAAATGAGATGTCCATGAATGAATGAATGCAAGGGTATTTATAGGAGTAGTGGAGGGAACATATGGCTATGTCATTTGTAGGTGAAGTAGGTGGATGTTGTAGGTGAAGTAGGTGGATGTTGTAGGTGAAGTGGATGTTGTAGGTGAAGTAGGTGGATGTTGTAGGTGAAGTAGGTGGATGATATGTTAAGTGATAAGTGATAAGTGATATGATATGTGGTTATGATATGATAAGTGGTTAAGTGGTGATGATAAGTGATAAGTGATTAAGTGATATGATATGTGGTGATGATAAGTGATAAGTGCATGTGGGTTAACTAATGAAGGAAATGCATGTGCAATGACAATGTGTTAGAATGGATGTGTGTTATGCATGGCATGATTGGGACTAGGAAAGGTTTAAATGTCCTAAAACTAAAGAGAACAAGGTTCCAACACTTTGGCTCCAATTAGGTCTTCAATTTCGTCCAACACTTTGGCTTCAAGCATAAGCTATCCGTCCTTAGCCAAAAAGTGCTCCAAAAGTCTCCAAAATGCATCTTTTTGCTCCTTTAGCCCTTTGGACCTACAAACACACGAAAATAGCTTAAAGTACTAAAATAACTAAAGAAACATAACGTAAATGTACGAGAACAAGCCATTTAAGTCGCATAAATATGCTCCTATCAGACTCCGTGATGCAGGACGCCACAACAGCTACAATAGTAGCTAGGAACCTCCTCACTCCAAAAGATAGTAGGCTGCTGTCAGGACGGTCCGATGAGTTGGCCGTTCAAGAGTCCCTCGCTCTCAGCGTTCAGTGTGCAGGCTCTGTGTCCAACATGGGCCAACGCCTACTTGCTCGCTCCCGTCAGGTTGAATCGTTGATGGCAGAGGTGGAAAGTCTCAAGGAAGAGATCAAGCAGCTGAAGTATGAGAATAGAAGTTTGCACGTGCTTGCAAACAACTATTCGACGGGCATGAAGAGGAAGCTTGATGAGCTGCAAGAGTCTGAAGGTCGGATTCAAAGTGACCGTCAAAGGTTTTCGTCTTTCCTCCAGAGGCACATTTTTCCTGGGTCTTCCAATGTTTGGCCAAGTATTGAGGCCTCGAATGCTCTATCTTCGATGCCTCCCGCTCTGATGCCTTCCGCTCCGAGAGTTTTGCCAAATAATGGGGCTTCACGTGAACATCCTTTGTGAAAGCTCCAATCTTGTATTTTTTTTTTTTTTTTTTTTTTTTCATGCTTGTAATTTCTTGAAGATTAATGGACATGCTTTATTTTATTCAGTGTGTTGTGATAAATACAGATAAAACATATACATCACTAAGAATTTTTTTTTTTTTTTTTTTTTTTTTTTTTGAAAGTGGCCAACTTGGCTATGCTTTCAGCTAGACCACAACTTGCAAATGCTTTTGGCTATAAAAAATTATAAAGGAAGAAAAGGAGAAACATTTTCCTTGTTTTGGGGAGGAAAAACAGAAATTTTTTTTTTTTTTTTTTTTTTGTTTTTTTTCTTTTTTTCTTCAACATCCGTTGGAAGCTAGACCACAACTTGCAAATGCTTTTGGCTATAAAAAATTATAAAGGAAGAAAAGGAGAAACATTTTCCTTGTTTTGGGGAGGAAAAACAGGAAAATGTCTTTTTTTTTTTTTTTTTTTTTTTCTTTTGCTTTCGGTGGTGCTGATCCACCAAGATAGATATTTTTTTTTTTATATATATATTCCCCACATGGTGCATGGAGGAAATGCAGAGGAGCTTGGAGTAGTAGGAGGTAAGAGACGGAGAAAGTCTTTGGGTGTGAGTTGCCAAACTTTGATTTTGTCGATCACATCCAAAGGCAGCAGCCATGGCGGAGGTGCAGAAGCAGCCAGAGCTTGAGGCAGAGTGTAAGGCGTCGAGTTTGAAGACCGGCTAGTCGTTTGACAGCGGTCAATGAAGCTCTTCGTTGATTTTGATCATGGTGGCCAAAATAACGAACTCGAGGTATGCAAGGCGTCGAGCTCGAAGTGGAGGAATTGCAGCGGCGCTAGGTGATGAGCTGTTGTTGGCGAGAGGAGAAGGTGACTTGAGAAGCGAAAGGTGACGGGATCCATGCTGTGGACAATGAAGGACTTGAAGTAGATGTTGAAGATGCTGAGCATGTAAACGGCATAGAGAACTACGTCAAGCACTACCAGCCATTTCTCTTTCCTCTTTAACCATGTCCGTCGTCCTCTCTGCTTTCCTCAAATTCTCGGCTTTCTTCGGTCTCTTCTAGCTTTGTGCGACACTGCAT
The DNA here is from genome assembly GCF_963583255.1 of Pyrus communis. NCBI lineage: Eukaryota > Viridiplantae > Streptophyta > Magnoliopsida > Rosales > Rosaceae > Pyrus > Pyrus communis. The sequence continues at coordinate 23,338,681 of NC_084809.1, read as the reverse complement.
CACCAAATCCATCTCCTTCAAGTCACAGAGTGCATGGGCTCTTTCTGCAAGACAACTAGAGACGACGGCTGGAGACATGGCACGGCTTCTACCTCCGTTTGGGCTTCTGTCTGACGTCGGCGATTGTTGCAGCAATATGCGAGGAAGGAAGGGCTGCAGTGTGCGTTGAAGGAGAGTCCAAGAGAAGTAGAGAGAGAACTGTGGTCTCCGAATGTCACCACTTTGCTACTGCCTTTCCGTTGTTATCGGCCGAGACGAGGGTGCACGTTGTGGTCTCTGGGGAGGTTAATACTGGCGGTAGTGATTGCTGCAGTAGCCGTGTCTTCTGATGGCTGCGATGGTGGAACTTTCACCTTTTTCTTTGCTTTTGTGAAAATAAGAAGAGCCAAGTCTTCTTTCTCTTCCTCTGCAAAAAGCTGAAGCAACACCAAGACAAAGAACAAACAATAAATTTATACCTAGTACTTTTGCTCGCTTTGCCGTGAACCCCCCTTTTACCGTGTTTCGATTTTTTTTTTTTTTTTTTTTTTTTTTTTTGAGCTACTGTTGTTGGCGTAGCTGCTTCTTCACGCTCAAGTCAATAAGCTTCGACCCCGACTGCCCGTACCTCACCGTGAACCCCGCCACCAGGCTCGGATCAATCTCCGTCTTGATCCTCACGTTCTTCGCCCCCGTCAGCTTCTGCACCTGCTTCGCTATCTGCGCCAAGTGCTGGGTTTGAGGAAGAGAGATGTTGAAAAATTTCTTTAGACACCCAAGAGGCTGCAGGAAGCTGTGGGAATATGGTTTGCTGCTGTGTTTTGGTGAAATCTCCGCGCTGGAGAAGCTCGTCGACGTCACCGGCATAGACGGAGGAGTGAGTTGCCGAGCTCGAATCGGCGGAGGAAAGCGAGTCAGGCTCGATGGGAGTGGTGTGGTTGAGGAGGATGTTGCGGAACTCGTCCTCCAACCGAGCCATGGCGATCTGGATGGCAGAGTTGAGCTTGGACTGTTCGCCCTCTGAAGCAAGCGTGGCTGAGGACAGAGAGCTGGGCCTGGATTGAGAACCTGGAGGGAGAAGAGAGTAAAGCAGAGGGAGAGAAGAAGATGGTTTCCGCCATTGGAGCTCGGTTGCTTGCTCTGGTTCTTCAAAATTCCTGTAAAAATCCCTAAGATTTGAAGCTCTAGAAAATGGCAGAAAGTTGCTGAAGATGGTGACTTGGGCCGAGGAGGAATTTATATATATATATATATACACATTTTCTTTTGAAGAAACTGTGTTTTTTTTTTTTTTTTTTTTTTTTTTTTTTTAGCATAGCTTGCTGATCTTGTTCTCCGATTTGTAGCCTCTGCAATTGCCTTTGGAACTCCACCGGACTCACCACCGGATCCGATCCGATAACCCGTTCTGTGTGGCCCGATCTGACAAAGTCAGGCGGCGGCACAACTTGTTCCGGTATCGGCGCATTGGTGGTGGACAGCCATCGTTGAGGAAGGAGAGCTGCTCTTGGAGCTGAAACTCATCCATCACATCAGCTGGAACTCCTCCATTACTACCTCCATAGAAGCTGCTAATTTCTTCTTGGGTTCTGAGCTCGGAGATAGCAGCCCAGGAAGCGGAGGAAGAAGAAGGAGTGGAAGAAGAGTTTGATGATAGGGGCACTCCCAGCTCCTTCCTTGACTTGAGAATGACCGAGTGGAGAAAAGCTTCAGGTCCAAAAGCTAGCTTATCATTTCCTTCTCGCCATGGTCTTGTATCAGAAGCAGACCCATGATTTTTGAAGCATTTTCTGGGTCCAAATTTTGGATCCTCGAGAACACAATTCTTGTAGCTTCATAGGAGTCCATGGCGGATAGAGAAGTTGGGTTGTGCAACATGTGGGCTTAGCTATTGGGTCGTGCTCCTTAGCTGGGGCTTGTGTGCGGATGGGCTTCATGCAAGGGACACACATAACACATATACACATTTTTTTTTTATATTTTATTTTATCTTTTTATTTATTTTTTTTTTTTCTGATTTTGGGAGAACACATATACATGCATTCCCTTCCTCTATTTTATTTATTTTTATTTATTTTTATTTTTTATTTTTAACAAATAACATGTAATTTTTTGTACAAAGAATGTAATAATATTGACTTTCATTAATAAAACATTTATTTATTTATTTTGATGTGACTGTACTTGAAGTTTTGAAGTTTCAAGTTGCCTACGTACTCTTCCAAAGAAGGGATCAAGTCATAACGTAGTTCAAATGAGTGATGGTTTTGATGATGATTTTGCCGTACACAGTTTATGCTCTTGCGGGCCAGGAGTGTTTGGTTCCGTTTGCAGTTTCAACTCGTACAGGCAAGGAGCGTTTGTTGTCACCTTTTAGGCTCGTGTGAACAAGGAGCTTTGGTTGTCGCCTTTTAGGCTCGTGCGAACGAGGAGCGTTTTTTTTGAATTTGTCAAACGATCTTAGAGAGGCATTCCTTGCAATCTTCATAGCAAGGAGTCTTGACTGAGTGATTGAAGAAGTCTTTGGGGAAGAAATCGTGCATCGTGATGGCAACGGACGATCTTTGTGTCATAACTTCATCATCCTCAACACTTTCATGTAGCTTTGAAGGTTGACGGTAGCTGCTTTGCCCCCTTTCCGATTGGTGAACTTGTGGAGGAGACCTATGTTTCTTGTGCATTTTCTTTGGAGTGACATAAGTCCATCTTTCAACTTCACTTGACTTGACTGACATGGTTTTGGAGCATGCCCCCAGCGGTTGAGGTGAAGATTTTGAGTTCAAAGAGCCAGAAGTGATGGTGGTATAGTCTGGCTTCACCACATCATTAAGATCTAGCTCGATGATCCCTTTCTGAGCCAACTTCATGATGAGATCTTTTAGCACAAAGCACTTTTCCGTCGGATGACCAATGAAGCGGTGGAATTTACAGTACCTTGGACTGTCAGTACGGTTCATCTCTTCCGGCCGTTTACACTCAGGTAGGTCGATCACCTTTTTTTCCAGCAAGTCATCTAACATGGCAACCACGTCAGAGTCGGGGAATGGATAAGTCTTCTCCTCAAGCTCTTTCAAAGTGCGTCTACGTATCTCTTGATCACGAAAAGCTTCGGTTTGAATCGCCTTGCCTCGTGTATGGGTTTTGACTGGAGTTGTGTTGACCGTCATTGCTTCCTTGGTGGGTTTCCACGCAGCCTTATCCACCTTGGGCCCCAAAACTTTGTCATTCTTGTAGTCGGCGATCTGTTCTTTCTTCCCATGACGGGTGATGCTTAACTCCATATCATGGGCGCGGGTGGCTAACTCCTCAAATGTTCGTGGTTTGATGCCTTGAAGGATGTAGTGTAGTCCCCACTGCATGCCTTGAACGCACATCTCAATGGCAGAGGTTTCAGAAAGCCGATCTTTGCAATCCAGACTTAAAGAACGCCATCTATTTATGTAGTCGATGACAGGTTCATCTTTCCACTGTTTCGTACTGGTCAGCTCTAGCATGCTTACAGTACGACGAGTGCTGTAGAAACGGTTGAGGAATTCCCTTTCTAGCTGGTCCCAACTGTTGATAGACTCAGGTTCGAGGTCAGTGTACCAGTCAAAAGCGTTACTTTTCAGCGAACGCACGAACTGTTTGACGAGGTAGTCTCCCTCTGTCCCAGCATTGTTGCAAGTTTCAATGAAATGGGCGACATGTTGCTTCGGGTTGCCTTTTCCATCGAACTGCATGAATTTTGGGGGCTGATAACCCCTTGGCATCTTCAAAGCATCAATCTTCTTGGAGTAAGGCTTTGAGTACAGTACGGAGTCATGCGAGCTTCCTTCGTACTGTGTCTTGACAGTGCTTGCGATCATCTCCTGTAGCTGCTGGATAGAGAGAGATCCCATGAATGCCGTTGATTGGTCTAGCTTCGGCTTCTCTTCAACTTTCTCCACTGGTGGCTCCTCTTCTTCGTCGTCTTCTTTCTTTAATAGGCCAATATTTGGGTCGACTTTCACGTCAGGCAGCGCATCTAGTTGGTTGACAAGTGCGGCAATCTGCAAGTCCTTCTCTTCCACAGTCCGTGTGAGCTTTGCGATTGCTTCATTCATCTGAGCTAGCTGCTCCTCGATTGAAGTTGCTCCAGTGGTCATGACTTGCATGGTTGTACTGCCGCTTGAATCAGCGTCGGAGAGTAGGGACTCTGAGTATTTCCTCGGGCTTTCCCCCCTTGATGCCTTTAGCGAGGCCAGGGTGATCACAGGCTCGTACTTCAGGTGCTCTTGTTCCTTTGACAGAGTCAATGCAGGGGCGGAAGCCGCGGCAAAAAGAGCTCTTGCCTTACTTCGGGTTATGATGCCCGAAATATCACCACTTGCGGCGATGATGTTCTTGTTCTTTGCTTTGATTGCAGGAACAGCTTGATCCTTTCTTGATGCCATTTGCGTTTTTCGATGATTTGAGGATAGAGATGAGAGGTAGAGAGGTCCCACCGGGCGTGCCAAATTTGTAAACACGAAAAATTCCTGAAAACAAGAGACAAGAATAACGCGTACAAAATATATTTTGTGTTTAATGATTTTTGGGGTTACAATCTCTTTGTAATTTGATCCTCTGATTCTATCTTCGTAGGGTGTAGGTTTGTGGATGAGCTGTTGATCCAAAGGGCCGTCGGGGCTTGATCTAGGGATGAACAGTTGATGAACGGATCTTCGAGGGCTTTTGGGCTTGATCTTGAAGGTTGATGGATGAGCGGATCTTCAAGGGTTTTTTGGGCCTAATCTTGAAGACTGATTGGATGTGTGGATTTGTTGAGGTTGTTGATCCAAAGGGCCGTTGGGGCTTGATCTTAGGATGAACGGATGATGAACGATGAACACTTCTCTTCAAGGGCCGTCGGGGCTTGATCTTGAAAACTGAACAGATGTCTTGAGGTTGTTGATGGATGAGCGGATCTTCAAGGGCTTTTGGGCCTAATCTTGAAGACTGGGTGTCTGGATTTCTTCAAGGGGCCGTCGGGGCTTGATCTTGAAGGTTGATGGATGAACGGATCTTCAAGGGCTTTTGGGCCTAATCTTGAAGACTGAGTGTATGTGCGGATTTGTTGAGGTTGTTGATCCAAAGGGCCGTTGGGGCTTGATCTTAGGATGAATGGATGATGAACGATGAACACTTTCCTCAAGGGCCGTCGGGGCTTGATCTTGAGTTGGTGGAAGTTCTTCAAGGGCCGTTGGGGTTTGATCTTGAAGGAGGATTTGACGAAGAACGAAGAGAGCTTTCTTGATCCTTCGGGATTTGCTTGAGAGCTTTAGAGTTTCAAGGCTTCTTCCTTTCTTCCTTTCTTTTTTTTTCTCCCTTTCTTTCCTCCCTTCCTCCTTCCTTTTTTTTTTCTCCCTTCTTCTTTTTTTTTCTTCCTCTTCCCTCTTGAAATGAATGCCTTGGCCTCCTATTTATAGAATTCCAAAACTTGATTTTTGGATTTAAATAATCAGATAAAATAAATCATTTCTGCCAGATATTGACACGTGTCCTATTTGATGACCTTTCCAATTTATTTCGATTTTTCGTTGAGTCACACGCTACATGTAAAATTTATGTGACACGTGAGCGTTGAAATTTTAATTATTGGTTAACATTCATTTCACCGAAATTTCGATGTCTACAATCACATTTAACACAATGATACCGAGCAGTAGCAGACCGAGACCGAGCTCAACCACCACCTTTAAACATCTTCCGACCACTACTGTCACATCCCGGCTCGGGACGAATCACTTCCCGGGCCCACTCTACCATCGTAGCACGATATTGACCGCTTTGGGCTTACCATTCCCTCACGGTTTTGTTTTTGGGAACTCACGAGTAACTTCCCAGTGGGTCACCTATCATGGAATTGCTCTAGCCCCCTTCTCACTTAACTTCGGAGTTCCTACGGAACCCAAAGCCAGTGAGCTCCCAAAAAGCCTCGTGCTAGGTAGGGATGAGAATATACATATAAGGATCACTCCCCTGGACAAAGTGGGATGTCACAATCCACCCCCCTTAGGGGCCCGACGTCCTCGTCGGCACACCACGACCAGGGTTAGGCTCTGATACCAATTGTCACATCTCGGCCCGGGGTGGATCACTTCTCAAGCCTGCTCCACCACCGTAGCACGATATTGTCCGCTTTAGACTTACCATTCCCTCACGGTTTTGTTTTTGGGAACTCACGAGCAACTTCCTAGTGGGTCACCCATCATGGAATTGCTCTAGCCCTCTTCTCGCTTAATTTCGGAGTTCCTATGGAACCAAAGCCAATGAGCTCCCAAAAGGCCTCGTGCTAGGTAGGGATGAGAATATACATATAAGGATCACTCCCTTGGGCGATGTGGGATGTCACAATCTATTGTCACATCCCGGCCCAGGACGAATCATTTCCCAGGCCCGCTCCACCACCGTAGCACGATATTGTCCGCTTTGGGCTTACCATTCCCTCACGGTTTTGTTTTTGGGAACTCACGAGCAACTTCTCAGTGGGTCACCCATCATGGAATTGCTCTAGCCCTCTTCTCGCTTAACTTCAGAGTTCCTACGGAACCCAAAGCCAATGAGCTCCCAAAAGGCCTCGTGCTAGGTAAGGATGGGAATATACATATAAAGATCACTCCCCTGGGCGATGTGGGATGTCACAACTATCCCCATGACATATGATAGAAAAATCTAATAGGTCCAAGTGTTAGAAGAGAGAAGAGCAAGAAACAGATGAAGGGCGAGTAGAGGTACATGATGATGTTACAACCTAATGGAAGGGCATTCGTCAGCATACTTGTTGACCTTTATATAATAGGAGAAAGGAAACTTGAAGGGGATAGTTCATCAAATAATTCGGAAATAGAGGAGAGCTACTGCAAATGTTGAAACACCCGAATAGAAATACCGATCAAGTGAGGCCTATACCACACTTTCTCTAGCCGGATCTCTCTTATGTGTACAAAGCCCAAGATTTTCCTTCTGTTTCAAATAATATTTGTAACCTCATGCAAAAACCACCTTTGTTAACCTTACTAGATTTTAGCGTTAACGGCATTGTCTGTGAGAACACTACTGTTAAAACATCACGTTCTTATTACTCCACTAAGCCAAGCACTCGGGTTAGTGTAGTAAAAAAATTAGCCCTACATAGTTATGATAAACAAAAGCTTAAAAGGGACAGTGTTCCCCTTCACACCACAGAAAGTTAGTACTAGGAAAAAGAAATAAAGAGAGGTCCCGGTTAAGGAGCTTATAAAAGAAGATGGAGGTCTTCCTTGTCGGAGTAGAAGAGATGTAAAGGCTGGGAAACTTGTTATATGGTCACAACACTACGTTGCAAGAAAACACGAGGACCTCCTGGAACAAGTTTCTAGAGACCAAGGAGAAGGTGGAAGAAGGAGCTCAAAGGCCAGAACAAGTGGTGAATTGCCTGTTCAATGAAAATTGATGTCCTCTTACACCGACCCAAGCCACTACCGAGCACCTTCTAGGTTTGGAAACAGGAATAGTAGAAGTTGAAAGGGAAATTGGTCACAAATATCAAAGGCTCGACGAAATAGCACTAGAAGTGTTGGAAACAAGAAATCAACTTGAAGAAAGGGTTAAACTTTCAAGAGGAAGTAATCTTTCCGAACAGTAAGGATACGTTCCAATAAATGATGACAAATGAGATGAAAGCGTGTGGAACCGTCATGGGGTACTAGAGTACTCGAAAAGGCTGAAATGGAATGATTATTGTGGGACCATGATTTTTAAGGCCTAGAGTAAGGTTGATCCACATGGTTCTAAAAAGCTCTAGGTGCTAATCAGGCGGCAGACTAGGGCCTAGTGCCTAGATAGGGCCTAGGTGATCTAGGGGGATTTGTAATTTTTTTTTTTTTATAAATAAATTTATTATATAAATAAGCATATATTTACACTTAGAAAAACTATACTTGTATGGAGAACTTTGAAAAAAATAAAATGTAAATTAAAAAAAATACATAAATAAATATTTATTTTAAAGAATAGTGAGCGTAGTTTTAAAACAATATGGACCTAACTTGAAAGAAAAGCCCTTTTTTTTCAATTAAACCACCTCGATTCCTTTTCCACAACTTTCTCCAAGGCTAGTCCCGATTCCCAATCTACCATCAATTGGTTAGTGGAATAGTTGCTCTAGCATTTATGCCTTTTTTTCCTCCTTTTTCTTTCGACTCTCTCTCTCTTTCTCTTTTCTCTGCAACAGATCCTTTTTTCTTTACAGCAAAAACCCATCATCTTTTCAATCTACTTGAGGTGTCGTGAATTCTCGTTTTCTTCTTCAGTTTTTTCTTAATATTAATGGGTTTATCAACTGATGTTGGGTGCAGGAGTGCGGGTTTGAGGTTTAAGTTATGGGTGGTAGATCGTATGGATATGAGGCGAGATTGGGAGTTGCATCTTTTGTCGTCTAGATCGCCTTGAGCGCCTATGCAGCTGCCTAAATCCTCCTCGCCTTACTTGAACGACTTAGCCTAAATGGGGTCGGAGCTCTACCACCAAGCACCTAGGCCGATTTTTAGAACACTGCTTATCCGAATATATTATCTTAGAAGTCTGATCCTGGACTCACCAGCTCCGAGCAAAGCTAGCTAGATGGAGCAACAGTGCCAGCATCACCCTCTTCCAGGGCAATATGCAAAGTTTAAGCAACTTCGCTATAAGACCATGCTTGTTCCGCAAGATATGCTATCAGGTCCAAACATAGACACAATTAGATCCTCATAAGTCTTAAATTTCCTACAATCTAGGAATTGGCGTGCACAGTAAGTAATAGAACTCCTAAAAGGGTGCAATATCTACTTTTAGATCAATTTCATTACTAATTCCCCAATAAGAAATGCTAAGAGGACTCTCTCAAAAGTGGGAAAAATTAGTGTAGTACCAGGTCAACAGTGATACTTCCCTTGAAATTTTGTCATCTGTCATTATTTTTGTACAACTGGAATTTAATATCATTTTTACTCTTTAAATAAATTTAAAAAATGAAAGCGTGGGGCACCATCTCTACAATTTTCTCAAGCACCCCATCAGGAACCCAATCAATGTTGAAAAAATACAGTCATAGTTAGCAACCATCTGAAACCTACAATACCATGGATTACTCAGAATCTGTATCCAGTTAATGGACTTAATTTATTTTATTTTTATTGTTTCCGTCTATTAAGCTAAGGCTTTCCAGAAAATGAAGAGTGGTGGAAACCAGGTTTGATTTAAAGGTTAGACAATTAAGGTGTAGGGTTTGCTTGGCTTTGCAGTGGAATGAGGGGTGGAGAAAGAAAGGATGGTGCGATGGTGGATGGAGCCGACAATGAAGTGTTGGGCATATGGTCGTAGGTGAGGCTTTCGATGAAGGTTAGGATGGGGATGAGGAGAGGTTTATGGAGGGGGTGAGTTGGAGTGCAAACTACAGTCGGGGAAGATGAACCTTCCACCCAATTTCAGAATTTGGCCTATTTCCGTAGTAAAGTATGCCATTTTCACTAATTTAAATGCTCCCTTTATTTTAAACAGAATTAAGATTGAATTCCAGCTGTATAACAATTGTAATTGTAGAAATGCAACAACAATTGCACACCGAAAAGAATGCAGAATACTAGAAAGTCAGATATTGGTGGAAGTGATAATTTCATTCCTTCAACTGTGGTTTAAATACACAATTGTGTACCAGATATACAAAGAGTCCTAAAGGGATTATAGATCTCCCAATTTTATATAGATAATTGAAACAAAATCAGGTAACAACCTAAGACTAGGTTGCTTAAGACTCTAGTCTAACACCCCCCTATCCGTAAATTGTACATCAAAGGATGAACAAGTTTGGACCGAAGTAAGGAATGGCGTGCCTTGAGCAACCTTTTGGTCAACAAGCCAGCTGGTTAATCAACGAAGGGGATGAACCGGACCTTATGGCTGCCTAAATCCACCTGTTCTCGTACAAAGTGATAGTCCAGTTCAATGTGACGTGTTTGAGCATCAAAAAGGGGATTTGTTGTCATGTAAGTAGCACTAAGGTTGTCACAAAAAGATAAGCTAGAAATTGAGTGTTAACCCTAAGCTCATAAGACAAATAAGTTAACCAGGATGTTTCGCCAGAGGCATGAGACAAAGCTCGATACTTGGATTCGGTGCTTGACCTAGAAATGGTGAGTTGCTTCTTTGAGCACTAAGAAACTAAATTAGTGCCATAATAAATCAAGTAGCCTGTGGTGGAGTGACGTGTGTCAACTCACCCAGCCCAATATGAGTCTGAATAGACAGAGATGCGAAAGGAAATGGGTTGTGGACAGAGAAGTAAGCCTTGGTCAATAATGCATTTAATGTAGCGTAATATACGTTTGACAGTCAACATGTGAGACGAGCGAGGGTTGCTCATGTACTGTGCAACATTGTTCACGACAAATGAGATATCAGGGCATGTCAACGTCAAATATTGTAAACAACCAACAATCATGCGGTACTCTGTTAGAAATGACAAGAGAGCATCGTCATGAGCAGATAGCACGACTTTGGCAGCCAACGGGGTAGAACTTGAGTTTCGTCTGCATAGGATGAGAAGGGACGGAGAGGGCTGCTGGTCGTGAAGAGGCAGCAAGTGTCTGCGGCAATGAAGTAGTGTTGTGCTGCAAAGAAGAATCTTAGGGATCAACGTTGTATTATAAAAGATGAATAGCAAGTAGAGGTATTGTTATGGGGTTCAGCAATAATAGGCCTGGCATAGGTCCAGCAGGCTAAGGAGAGACCACGGGTTTAGTAAGGATATGAGCGGGCTACATGCATGTAAACTATGGAAATTCAGCTTTGTTGAACACCATGTGTCGAGAAATATAAACACGACCGGTGCTAGGATCAAGACACCTTTATCCTTTGTGAGAAGCACTATAACCCACATAAACACACTCAAGAGAATGGTTCATTAGTTTATCAGTAACATAATTCCGAAGATATGGAAAACACATACATCCAAAGGTACGTAATTGAGAATAATTAGGTGACCAACCAAATAAAATAGTGTAGGGAGTAGATCATTGAAGTTTAGATGCGGGAAGAAGATTAATAAGGTGGACGGAAGTAAGTGCAACTTCCACCCATAAAGTGAGGGGGCATGAGCTACGACAAGCAAGGTACGAGTCATATCGGCGATATGACGATGCTTGCACTTAGCAAGTCCATTCTGTTGGGGTGTGTGTGGACATGAAAGACAATGTTGGATCCCTAGCTGACGACAAAATTCAGAGAATTAGTGGTTTATTTATTCAGTGCCTCCATCACTTTGAAAATATTTAATGGATACATTAAACAAATTTATAGCCATGGCAACAATGTTTGAAAATGTATAAGAATTTAAAATTTATTTCATAGGATAAATCCACGAATAACAAGAATAATCATATGTGAAAAGTACATAATAACGAAAACCTGAAATGGAACCAATAGTTGACATCCAAACATCGAAACGTATTATAAAAAAAATGGAATTGTAACCTTGCATTATTTAATTGAAAAGGAAGTTGACCTAGCGGATGTAATATTAAGAGACACCATTACCAATTGAACTGAATGGTTGCCATGATAGGGTTTTGGGTGTTTGAATGCACTAGGATCGCATGTCATATGATAAGTTGCGCTGGTGTAAGGGAACCAAGTATTAGGATCTTGATATTGTACCACCTGAACCGGCAAATTGTGGAAATGAATTTGGCCTTCCATAACGATATGGGCAATTGGCAGCACTATGCTACTGTGTTGAGCACATGGGGCACCAGAGACCTAAGCCAAGCAGTCTTGAAGTGGGGCATCGAAGTTGCGTGGGCTTGGCCAAAAAGAATGGGCAAGAGGCCTATTCCAATGCTGATGAGGTGGAAAGTTATGAGTAGCCTAATTATGTGAGAAAGAGCCATGAGCTCGGTTGTTGTTGTTCCGACCAAAGGGGCTCTAATTTCCCCCACGATTATTAGAACCTTCATTGTAGCGATTGGAGTGAAGATCATTCCAATTGCCATTACGATTGACGGAGGAAACTTGAGAATTGCCACGTGGGATTTCAGTGGTAATAAGAGCAGTTTGGGATGTTGCAGGAGTAGTGGGTGAGCGTGGGTTTTGAAGATCAAAAGCATCATTCTTAAAGTGCAATTCCTCAAAAGTAGGCAGAAGAAACATGTTAATAATGGCAATAGTAAGCACCAAATATTCTGGGCCAAGGCCACAGAGCACAACAGTGATGAAGTCTTCATGATCGACAGGACGACCGATATTGGCAAGCTTGTCAACAAAGGATTTATCATGTTGAAGATAATCAGAAATAAGGCGAGAACCTTTGGACAAATCGAGTAGCTAATACTGTAAAGTGGCATAATTTGTTATAGAATAGTGAGCAAAGCTACTTTGGAGGCAGTCCCATATGGGTTGAGCAGAGTCATGATCAATAGTGAGAATGAGAATGGACTTCGTCAACGGTAGAGGTAATATAACTGACAACTAATTGATCTTGTTGATACCACTTGATGAAGTCGGGGTTAGGAATTGTGGATGAAGTGATGATGGTAGTAGTAACAATCGAAGTACTATCAGAGTCAGTGGTGGCTGGAAGAGGAGTTGCGGTGACAGTGATGGTATCGCCGATGGTGGGTTTGAGCCGTCAACAAATTTTCCATAAATCATGGCCAATGAGAAATGGCTTAATCTGACGAAGCCATGTAAGGTAGTTTGAGTCTGTGAGTTTCAGGAACTATGCCACATTAGGTCCAAGAAGCGGAGATGATGAAGACATAGCAAAAAACAGGATCAAAGTAAGGTGTTAAGCGTATAAGAAGGATGATACCATGTAGAAATGCAATAGCAGTTGCACACTGAAGAGAATGCAAAATACTAGAAAGTGAGATATTTTTGGAAGTGATAATTTCATTCCTTCAATTGTGGTTTAAATACACAATTGCATACCAGTTATACAAAGAGTCCTAAAGGATTATAGATCTCCCAATACAAATAATGCAACACAGATAATTGAAATAAAAATCGTGTAACAACCTAAGATGAGGTTGCTTAGGCTATCTCCAACCGACGGGGCCAAAGAGCCATAGGGCTAAAAATAGCTCGGAATGACACGAAAATAGTCTCTAATCGAGGGCTAGGCTAAATGGCTTGTGGGCCCCACTGGGCCAAAACACCCAAATCAGGCCAGGGGGCTGGCCATTTCCAACCAGCCCTCCAGCCCAGCCCACTTGCTCTACAACAGCTATTTGGTGTCAGCATGACACCATCTAGCAATGGCTAGATGACGTTAGGTTACCATTGAAATTTGATTTTTTTTTTTTTTTTTTAGGACGATTTTTTTCCCCTATAAATACCTATGTCATTCCTACACAATTTCTCACTTACTTTTTCACCATTCCATACTATTCGAAAAATTATTAAGATTATATAAAGATAAGAAATTCGGATGCTTATTCATTTAGCAACAAGTGACACTCAAAATATATTTGAAAACCTTATTTTAATGTAGCAGTTTAATTTAATTAACCATATTAATTTAATTAAAATAATAAATTATTGAAAGGGTTATGTTTAACCTATGATCCTTTGGCCCCCTTAGTTGGAGATGATTTTTTGTCAAATGGCTATGTTTGGCCTATGACCTTTTGGTCCCCTCGGTTAGAGATAGTATAAAATATGGTCTAGCACTATTCATTAAAATATAAATTTCTTGCAGGGTTATAACTTATAAGGCTAAACATGGCTCCTTGGCCATCCTTTAGTTGAAGATGGCCTTAGGACTCTACTCTAACAGTAACACATGGCAAAATTTAAATGGAAGCATTATAGATAACGTGATACTATTGTACTATAGTATAACTTTTTCAAAAGTATGACTCTCTATGTACTCTCTGTTACTTCACAATTTAACGTCAATTTTCGTACTATTATAAAAGTGTGCAAAATACATGAGGTGGAAGAGAATCCATAAAGAGTCTCACTTTTCAAAAAGTTCCTTAAACATTCATCTAGTCGAGTACTAGGAAAAACAAAGAAACTAGTTCGATGAAAAAAAAAAGGTAACCAGTTCGATGGATGGTTGGGGCAACAATTATTCACAAGGTGACGCGTGTTCCTTGTCTGCTTGCCGCACATCGCAACTTCCCACAATGGAACCACATGGAGCATTTTTGCTCACCAACTTTTACTGTCGTATAGGCTCACCATCTTATTTATTACTGTTAGATGAGTGTGAATTTTCAGATTTGTGTAATGGATGGGCGCAAATCTTAAAATTTAAACTCATCTAACGATGATAAATAAGATGGTGAATACACACTACACTAAATGCTAATGAGCAAAAATACACTCATGTAACCAACTCGGGTCCGTCCAGATTCTAAGGAAAACGTTTGGCTCTGAAACTGCCATCAAAGCAACCCCCACTTCCACGCCAAAACTGCTTCCAGCTCAGAATTTTCAAATATTCCAAATTTATTTCCCAGAAAAACAAAAAATCCAACTTTTTACTTCCTCTATTTTATATTATTCAATTTAGCCCAATGCAAAAGCTGGAGTCGCAATTTGCATGGTCGCCAATGGCTCAATTACCGTCCCCCTCCCCTGTGTTCACTGAAGCTCTCAAGTTACAAAACCCATTACCAAATGGCTGCTCTAGAACTCCATGGCGCATGTTAGCCAAGCCCAGCAGTAGCCTGACTTCGATGGGTGGTCATGGCGGTGGCGGGAGGAGGCGAAGAGGCTTGGGCAGGCTCAGAGTGGCAACCGACGGCTCACCTTCAGCAGACGCCGTCGCTGATGATTACTACTCCGTCTTGGGATTGGTATGACTAATACTATTGCTTTTTTTTATTAATTTCATCTGCGTTTTGTTTAAATTTGCAAAATTTTATGCTTCCGGGTAAATTACAGCCTTGTCATAATCGAAGACTCGAAGAAAATGGTGGTCACCTACCATTCGATCTTTAATCCAACGGCAGATGGTCATTTTACTTTTGTTGTTGTACCTTCTCCTCCGCCATTGGATTGAGATACAATGAGAGACCACGATTTCCTTACTTGGACCATGGGGTCTTTTTTATGATTATGTAATGATATTGATATGAATTTTTAGGAGTAGGGGTTTTTTTTTTTTTTTTTTTTTTAATATTTTTTTTTATTTGTTTGTTTGTTTGAATGCTTAGATTTTGTATGTTATGTTAATGATAGCTTCCAGATGCGACGCCAGCACAAATTAAAAAGGCGTATTATAATTGTATGAAAGCTTGCCATCCGGACTTGAGTGGTGATAACCCAAACACCACCAATTTCTGCATCTTCATCAATGAGGTCTATGAGGTGCTCAGTGACCCTCTGCAACGCATGGTTTACGATGAAATTCACGGCTATGCTTTGACAGCAATCAATCCCTTCCTGGACGACTCTGCATTAAGGGATCATGCATTTGTCGATGAGTTTAGCTGCATAGGCTGCAAAAACTGTGCCAGTGTTGCTCCGGATGTCTTTGGTATCGAGGAAGACTTTGGAAGAGCCCGAGTGTACAGTCAGTGTGGGAACGTAGATTTAGTTCAACAGGCAATTGATAGTTGGTAGGTCCACCTTCATCGGTTTTTCAATATGATGAACATTTTGAGATGAAAACTGACTAGTCCTACTTCTATTTTTGTCTATTGTATTGTGTCATTTTGAGCTGTGAGTAGTTTCAAGCTTGCGAGGCACGTGTTCAACTAAGACAGATATGTGCATAACGAGAACACACCTAAGTGACATTACAATATTAGGAATCAGGACACGCTTCACTGAAGAGCGTCACTTTGCAGCAAATAAGAATTTGATTTGACTTCTTAGAAGAGTCGTCCTTAAGCTCTTGAGAGAGTTCTGGTTTTTTGACAATCAATCAAATCATTTTTCTACAAATTTCAAATCTTTCTGCAGCATCAGTTCGTAAGCTTTTGTTCATACTTATACTGCTTTCACAAATCTGAAGTTTGAAATTTTCATGTCCCTGGATAGTTGTCGATTGTACTATCAGACGTCTGGAAATTACTGGATGTCTCTTGATTATTAGTTGACAGATTCTTCTTTGTTTCAGCCCTGTTGATTGCATCCATTGGACTTCTGCTGCACAACTATCATTGCTCGAAGATGAGATGCGCAGAGTAGAAAGAGTAAATGTATGGAAAGCAATCATTATAATGTTAAGATTGTCCAAGATTTATACTGATATGCACCTTCTTTATCATATATCACCATTTTGAAATCCTTAGTTGTGAATAGTTTTATTGTTCGTTTGTCACTTCAGTAGCTAAAAGTGTGCTGTTGATGTTCAGGTTGCACTGATGCTTGCAGGTATGGGCTCATCAGTGGATGTTTTCAGAATGGTATGTTACTCGTTCTTTGTCATATACATTGTTCTACATGAATTTAGCAACTTTCAGTTGATTTCTTGATGACTTGAAGCCATTTTCGAATTATTTGTTTCACTTTTCTTTGCTTTTGTGCGATGAACTACAACGTGTTGGTATATTATCTGAATTCTGCTAAAGCGAAGTAGAACAAAGAAGTTTATTCTCTGTAGCTCTTGAAACACTTATAATCAAGTAGCAAATCAAAAGAAGAATGTATAAAGATTTATTATACCGGTTCTTATACCCATCTGCTTAGATGATCTTTGGGATGAAATTACTTCTAGCCTATCTTCATTGTCCCGTAACTAGCTTAGCAATTTTTGTTAATCTGGCAGGCAAGTTCTCGGTGGCAAAAGAGGCAGTCACAAGTCTTGGTAGGAACTCTCATTTTCTTCAACTAATCTTATGTTTTGTGATTTATTTTGCTGCAAACTACTTCTTTTATTTCTTTTCTAAATATTTTCCTTTTCATAACCTACATTGTGGACACATGAAGTCATGAAATAGTAAATTTGTTGCTTCTGGGTTCTGCCCGAGACAAGTAAATATGGAGTTTGTTTGAATATGAAAATCTAGTCATGTGTTTCATTTTTTGTGAGGTTACATAATTGTAATAAACTTATCCTCCTGAAGGCTAAAATACACCATTTTCATATTAAAATTATGTTCAATTTGCCCTGTAGATATTAATATGCTATGTTGGGTACAACAGATATGGAAATCATAACTAATGAAGTCATTATGACCTAAGCAACACTAAGTAATAATAATGCTGCTCCCAGAATACAAATATGAGAAGTTAAAAGTACAACATCGTCTGCAACAACGTGCAGGCGATGTTGGAGAAAAAGGAAAGGGACTATAAAGTAAAATTGGTAATATTGGGTGTATCGGTCGTATGAACTATGAACCAAGGATGAATCCTTCAATATTCTGATCTAAAGAGCTGTCTTCATGAAATTCCAACTTGTTCTGCTAAAGAAGAAAACAAAAAACCTTGAGTTGCCAATTTTTATGGTGCTGTTCCCTCTTGGCATAAAAAAATTCGATGGCTGCTTACAAGTTTTAAAAGTACCAAGTGCATTTATACTTTTAGGTATGACGTTTCACAAAACTGGGTTTTATTGCAGGAACAAGCTAAAATTAGGATGATGAAGAAGAAGGATACAGATAAAACAGAATCATACTGGGACAACATTTGGGCTAACCCCAAAGAGTACCAAAATTCAGGTAATTGCAAACTCATAGAAAGAATGATAGCTGATGTCTGAAATATCAATGTACAGAACGCAATAGAACTTACTCAACGTGAGTGCCGTCCATCCTTTCTTAATGTCTCACCATTTTACCCTCAAGTATTTCCTGAGAATTAAATGCAATCTGTAATAAAACCTTGTCTCTAAGAGTCTTTGATTTATGTTCTTTCTTGAGGTCTAGTGTCGTCTCTTCCTTTCCTTTGTCCAATGAGTTAAAATCAACTTGTTTGGATTGCCAACTGATAACAAAAGTATTACTTTCTTATGCTGCTGTGCTATGTCATATACTTGCATAGCTACGCAGAAAGCTTGCCCGTTATCCTCAGTAAGGTTCCATGTTTGTTGTCCTTTATCTTACCATTCCGACTTGCTTGCTTCCACGAGCAAAAGTTCTAATCTCCCTTGGGTGCCTATTAGATCCTCATCTCATCAAAATATTGATATTACGTTGTCGTAATGATTGGGGGGCACTTTATCGTTAAAGCTCCATGAAAGATGTTTTCTACCTAAACTTGTTTAATGCTTCATATGTTATAGATGAATCAAAGTCTGAAGTTATTTTTTCAGAGGAGGAAGTGAGAGAAAGAGCAAGGAGAGCAGCAGCAGCTGCTCGAAGATGGAGGGAGTACTCAAGGAGGGGTGCTGATAAGCCTCCGAGCTATAAACTTCTGGAGGCCATCTCCAACAACGAAAACTGACCATATTCATCTGTAGAGGACGAACACCATTGAAATTATTAGCATCAAATGTAAGTATTAGCAAATTTATAGCTTATGGCTCGTGTAAATTTGTAATCATGTAAAATTTAAGGAGACCTAAAAAGTCTGCGTAATCAGTATAACAGCTATCAGATTACCGTAAGATTGATCGATAAGTTAAATAAAGGAAAAACTGAGAGAAGATACACACACATAGAAGCATGCTGCATATATGCAAGTGAGGTTTTTGTTGCAACAAAGCGTCGGGGTTGACGTTATTTCTTCTTTCGCCGAGACTCCATCCAGAATCCGAACACGAAACAGCAAACTTTGTAAGCGCATGCGCTACCGGATTGAGCAAGATGCCTACTTTATTTCCTTTAAATTGTTGATTCCAAACGCAGTATATATAAAGAACTGATTTACACACTTTCTTTTCTCTTTTTACAGACTTAGTTTTATTTTTGTCTACGATTCTTCTAAAATTTGTGCAATCCCAATGGCTAAAGATCAATAGTGATGTGTTAAGCTTTTTCCGCATGTCCTTGTCTTCTTGGTATAAGACGCTACCTTGACGGTGTACTTGTGTCATAGAAGTTGATTTTGTGTTTGAGACGTCAAAAATGGTGTGAGAATCAACTTTCTTTTGATAATTTATTTTTGTAAAGTGAAAGTATATCTTCTGTCTTTTAAGCACAATACTTGACCTTTACATTCTAATGAAGCGACAACAATTTATGGTACAAATGTCTTAATTAAACTTGTTTATTCTCTTCATTATCATCTAAAGATTATTTCTAGAGAAATTGATTCAATTTCAAAACCGTTTAGCCATCCACATGTGTCGAACAAATCGAGGGTTATGGTAAAAAGCAACATCCTTATGATGAAGTCAATTTGTTTCAATCATACAGATGACTAAAGTAACGGCTTCCAAATCGAATTCATTTTTTTAGAGATGAATTTAGAAGATGAAAAGAGAATGAATAGTTACGATTGTAATTTTTATGCGATAAAATAATGTCGTGATGTCGTGTTGTCATATAAGCAGTGTCCATCTTGTAATGCAATGTTGAGGTCCAGAGTACCTTAGTTTACCGAATTCATAACTCAAAAAATTAATCCAAAATGGATAAGAAAAAAAATGATGTGGACATATTCCCTACTTTTGTCTCTTCGTTCCAAATGAATCTCCAAATCCATCAGTGGTTGATGGGATAGCATTATCAACTTATCACAGCCTATGCGAGGCAATATCCCCTTCATATCATTTACAACAAAATCAAGGAACCAACAAATTTCACCTTGAAAAATTAGAAAAAGAATAAAAAATCAGACCCAAGAAAATATTAGCACAAAGAGGGGTACATAACTTACATATACCAACTATATAAGGGGAAAAAATTTACATTTGTGAATATCATATGATCTAGTGAATGGTATTTTTTCGGCGTGACAACAGCGAAATATAGCTTAGCTAATTAACAAGAAAATGAAGAAAAATAGTAGCTAGTGTTGTTATCTTACAGATGATGCAACTGAATGAGCCCAGAACCTGAGATGATGCTTCATGTGCTTACCTAAATTAGTAGCAGCAGGTATTCTCCACTTCATCAACATTTGGTTCTCTTTCTTTCTTTGATCCAAAACATCCCAAGCCTCGGACAGATAAGGCCGCCTTGAAACCACCCCATGATCCTCCTCCTCCTCCTCCTCCTCCTTCTGATAATCTCTAACATCTTCTTCTTCACAACTTGCTAGTCTTTGCAAGCCGGGAATTATGGAAACCAGTCTTGAAGAATCCTTGTCTTCCTCAGTGAAGACAAACCCCAAATCCATAAAACCTTTGAGCTCCTCAAACTCTAGCTCTGACATGCTCTTACTTGGCCCTAGTACTCTTTTCCTTCTTTTTCTTTCACTACTCCTCCTGCTGCTGCTGCTGCCGCCACTGCTGCCACTGCTGCTGCTACTTACCCGGCTGCTTTTTGTCAGATGAGCCAGCAGTTCATCGTTTTTGGAGAAGTTTGTGACTTGTTCACCGGAAAAAATTGTTTGCAGTTTCGGTGTGCTACTCGGAGAAAAGCTGGGCGTGTTTAAAAACTGGTCACTTAGAGACCTTAGCTTTAGGATTGGTAACTCTAGGGTTTCTTCTTGGGCTGATTCGTCCACTTGGAGAGTTGGGTTATTTGTTGCTTGTTGGGGTTGTGAAGGTGATTTCTGGCTCAAAATTTCATGCCCAAACCAGTACGAATCAAAGAGGTTGAGAAGTGCTTCTTCTTTTTCTTCGGCAGCCATTTTGTTTTGCATTAGTTAGTGGATGTGGATGAAAAACAAGTAGAGTTTTGACAAGATGTGAGCTAGCCAGATAGCTGGAGACGGTTTCACGATTGTAGATAAGAATATCCATATATGTTTTGCATACATTGGCAACTTGGAATTTGTTATCTACAAGTTGCTCGATTCCTATTAATTATACTATAACGTGACAACTGGATGGCGAGAGTGAGCTCCCAGTTTTGGCTTTTGCAGACGCCGAGTTTGATATTAATTTAGTGTGAGTTAGCTAAATCTCTCACTACTTAGTACAAATATACCAGAGATTGTATTCACAAACCTCAATTACTTTTTCCACAAATTATTATTTTTTTAATATTTTTTGACACTCCGTCAATGCTTAATAGAAAAATATTACAAAATTAAAAGAGTGTTGATGAAAGTAATTTGTGGTGTGTAAATATAATCTCTCCAAATACATATCGTTGCATTTAAAAAAAATTATAGTGTGACGTGTCATTAGCAATACTATGGAGCAAAAAATAATCTGGAAAATTATGGAGCTGGCACGTGAAATTTTACTCACAAATGATGAGAATGCCCCTTTTAAATTGGTGAGTTCCACATTTGTTCCACGCACAGTTTAACCCCCTTGAACAATTGAGTTGTTTGACTATGACTTCTCCAAGCTTCGCCGCACATAGAAAGGAGAAAAGTTGAAGGTATTAAAGATAGAATTAATAACCAAATTGTAACATCCCACATCGCCCAGGGAAGTGATCCTTATATGTATATTATCATCTCTACCTAGCACGAGGCCTTTTAGGAGCTCACTGGCTTTGGGTTCCATGAGAACTCCGAAGTTAAGCGAGTAGCGCACGAGAGCACTTCTAAGATGGGTGACCCATTGGGAAGTTCTCGTATGAGTTCCCAGAAACAAAACCGTGAGGTCATGGTCGGGGCCTAAAGCGGACAATATTGTGCTACGGTGGAGTCGGGCCTGGGAAGTGGTCCCGCCCGGGCCGGGATGTGACACAAATCCTATCTTTAAAGCTTTCGTTATTGAAAACCAACTCAATCAAGGAAGGAATCACAATCAAATCCAATCAAGTATACTGTATATAATCCCAATATATTATTTAATTAATAATATATTCGTGATTATTATTTTCTCCATCCAACAGATGACATACCTGGGTCAACTTGATGTCGACATGTGGCATGGAATATGTTGGAACCAAATTCGCGTAGCACCGTAAGTATGTGGAGGAAGTTCTCGAACTCGACTACCTGCAAAACAATAAACAACAGTAAGCAAAATTTCTAATCTCCCTTGGGTGCCTATTAGATTTGCATCTTCTGTGCTAGTGGTTCTTGCTGAATCGTGCCTCAGCTCATATAGTCTTTTCAGCATAAAATTATTATCCTCTCTAACTTCAACTATCCCATCAAAATATTGATACTACGTGGTTGTAATGATTGGGGGGCACTTTATCGTTAAAGCTTCCATAGAAGATGGTTTCTACTTAAAACTTTTTTTTAATGCCTTAATGTCATCATATGTTATAGATTAATCAAAGTCTGAAGTTATTTTTTCAGAGGAGGAAGTGAAAGAAAGATTAAGGAGAGCAGCAGCAGCAGCAGCTCGAAGATGGAGGGAGTACTCAAGGACGCGTGCTGATAAGCCTCCGAGCTGTAAACTTCCGGAAGCCATCTCCAACAACGAAAACTGACCATATTAATCCGTAGAGGACTAACACCATTGAAAATATTAGCATCAAATGTAAGTATTAACAAATTTATAGCTTATAGCTCCTGTAAATTTGTAATCATGTAAAATTTAAGGAGATCGAAAAGTCTGCGTAATCAGTATAGTAGCTATCAGATTGCCATAAGATGGATCTATAAGTTCAATCAAGGAAAAACAGAGAGAAGATATACGTATACAGAAGCATGCTGCATGTATGCAAGTGAGGTTTTTGTTGCATCAAAGCGTCGCGGTTGACGTTATTTCTTGTTTCTCCAAGACTCCATCCAGAATCTGAACACGAAATAGCAAACTTTGTAAGCGCAAGCGCTGCCGGATTGAGCAAGATGCCTAATTTGATCGATTATTATTTTACTGTTTTCCTTTAAATTGTTGATTCCAAACGCGGTATATATGAAGAAATGATTTACGCACACTTTCTTTTCTCTTTTTAAAGACTTAGTCTTTTTTTTTTTGTTTTTTTTGTTTTTTTTTTTTTGTTTTTGTCTATGATTCTAAAATTTGTGCAATCCCAAATGCTAAAGATAAATTGTGATGTGTTAGTTTTTTCCGTGTGTCCTTGTATCATTGGTACGGGACGCTACCTTAACGGTGTACTTGTGTCATAGAAGTTGATTTCATATTTGAGAAGCTAAAAATGATGTGTGAATCAGCTTTCTTTGATAATTTATGTTTGTAAAGTGAAAATATATCTTCTATTTTTTAAGCACAATACTTGATTTTTTACATTCTTACGAAATGACAATATTTTATAGTACAAATGTCATAATTAAGCTTGTTTATTCTTTTCATTGTTATCTCAAGATCACTCTAGAAAAATTGATTCAATTTAAAAACTGTTTAGCCATCCATATATGTCGAACAAATCATACGGATGAATAATTAGGCTAAAGTAACGGCTTCCAAATTGAATTTGTTTAGCAACATCCTTATGATGAAGTCATTTTGTTTTAATCATATGGATGACTAAAGTAACGCATTTCAAATCGAATTAATTTTTTTAGAGATGGTTTGATTTTATAATTTGAAAAGAGAATGAATAATTACGATTATAATATTTGTGCGATAAAATAATGTCGTGTTGTCATGTAAGCAGTGTCGATCGTGTAATGCAATGTTGAGGTCGGGTACCTTAGTTTACCGAATTCAACTTAAAAAAGTTCATCCAAAATGGTTAAGAAAAAAATGATGTGGACATATTCGCTACTTTTGTCTCTTCGTTCCAAAAGAATCTCCAAATGCATCAATGGTTGGGATAGCATTATCACAGCCTATGAGACAATATCCCTTTCATATCATTTACAACAAAATATCAAAGAACCAACAAATTATCAAAGAAGACGGTGAGTTCGATATTAAGTTAATATGACAGCCAAATTTCCTGTCACTTAGTATAAGTAGATAGTCATACTAAATTTCCCGCCACTTAATATAAGTATATAACGTTGCATTCAAAAAATTATAGTGTAATGTGTCATTAACAATACTGTGGAACCAAAAATAATTCAAAAAATTCTAGAGCTAACACATAGAATTTTACCCACCAGTGACGAGAATACCTTGATTAAATTGGCGAGGTACACATTTGTTCCACTCGCAGTTCAACCTTCTTGAAGAAATTTCTATGAGTGAGTATTTAAAATAACAAATTCCGTGGTCAAATGTCATAGGCAAATTCCATTGTTCTTTTAGGTTAACCAAACCAGGAAATTAACAAATTCTAGAAAATAAAATTCCGTCATTTTAAAATTTCTTAGTTATCTTAAATTTCCTCATCCAAACTGAGTGTAAAGCTTTCTTTATTGAAGATCAACTCAATCAAGTAAGAAATCACAATCAAATCCAATCAAGTATACCTAGTGTTTTTTCTTTGAGATACTTCGGGATAATCCATCTAACAGATGACACACTTTGGCCAACTGGATGTTGACTCATGGCATGGAAAACCCTACACATGTGACCAGCCCTAGCTCTATAAGTACCCTATTCTCCACCAATTTTGGTAAGCTTTTGCTACGTAATTAAGTCCTAGAGCTCTCTCTTTTCAGAGAAACTGACTTAAGCATCGAAGATCCATTGGCCAAATCCCCAACTCCGTAGGCATGTGGCTTCAGTCATTGATCAAAGGTGTTTAAATGTTTTGAATGTACAAATTCGTCAAGACTGAAGATGATGAATTTTTGCCATCACAAATTGGTGTTTTTATTGAGAACTTGATTTAATTCTCAAAGAAGCTCTCACGATCACTTTCGAAATTTCCACCTCTTTGAATTTTTCTAGAGTTCACAATCTCCAAATTTTTAATTCCTTGATTTGTGTTCCCTATAAAAAGGAAAAAAATTGTCCGAAATTCTAAAACCACGATGAATGGCACTCCACATGTCTGTGTTTGCACCCACTGACGAAAGTCATGCTGCTCTTTGCGACAAAACACGGAGAATACCTAGTTCAATGCACTAAATCTCCCTCTTACGTGTTTCAGATCAAAATACTTCCTAATGAAAGTTGGTCGTTTGCACAACATCTATAACATTGCCAAATGTTCCTGGGATTTGGAATTCTGACCCAATGTGCATTTCGGCAGAAATACAGACAGCCGTGTTTGGTGGCTCGGATCGAAACGGTCTTTTCACGAAAGATGATTACATCATATACGCGGGAGTGGATGTGAATGTTTCAGGGGACTGGTGCTTGCTGTATAGAGCTCATGCTGCTGGTGTGTGATTGAAATTTAGTTTCAGAAGGATTACATCAATAAAACGGTTGATATCATCCATCAACATAAAGATGCAGACGCCACTGGTTTCCAAACAATTGTCTGCAGAAATTTCTTTCAGACCTTATATTGAATCTCAATTTAGTTTTGCCATATTCGTGGAACCAACTAGACAGTCAGTGCAAACCTACTAGCTCAACAATCTCTTCCTATCCATCAGGCACAAGGGATTCCACCATGGCCGGGCGCACTTAATCCCAACAAGGGTTACCATACATGCAATATCCCATCAGCATAAGTTTGCTTTGATCTGTGTATTGTCATTCAGAATGTTGCTCATCTCTCCCAAAGTTGAGTCTGGGACGTTAGGTTGAGACTCCTCACTAGCCACTACTTCCTCATGCTTATCTTTCACATGTATCATGTCATAATACATCAGACCAACAAATGTATACAATGTAAAAAATCAAAAGGTAAACAGATCGTATCCCCAAGTATTTGTATCTTTATATTCTTTTATCTACTTTTCATTCATTTTCCAGCGACCAATATG
Organism: Pyrus communis; assembly: GCF_963583255.1. NCBI lineage: Eukaryota > Viridiplantae > Streptophyta > Magnoliopsida > Rosales > Rosaceae > Pyrus > Pyrus communis. The sequence goes on along the minus strand of NC_084809.1, from coordinate 23,313,028 downwards.
GATCATAGTTTTCCCTCGAGCACCCAGATCAAAATAGTTATATTCAGCTCAAACAACTAGACATTGGACCACCTCCTTCCAAAAAAAAAACTGGAAAAAGATAAAAGATTAAGCAACTTCATCGTATGTAAAGCATGGTTGAGAAGCTTATAATTTCAAAGTAGTAGAAAGAATAAAGCAAAATAATCTGGAACTTAGTTTAGTAGAAGAAATTAAATTGCCTTTTGATTAAGCGGAAACCATAGAAGATAATAAGAACTGGTTTGGTGTTGTTGTACTTTTAAAAAAATTTCTTCTATTGTGCGGTGAAAATAATGAGTTGTGAAATAAAACATTAGAGTGTTTGGTAAACTATGTTTGTAAAAAGGCTTTGAGTAAAAAAGGAAAATCAAAGTGTTTGGTGAACTTTATACAAAATTGTTGTGATTATGTATAAAAACCAATTCTAGCCAAGCACCTCCACCCATCAACTCTTCCATCACAGCCAACATCCCACCTCGCCACAACAGCTCCAAATATTAATTTGATGAGTTTAAGGACTATATTAACAATTTACTGTAATTTGTTGTCCAATCCGGGAACTATATCAACAATTTACTCTAATTTGTTGTCCAATCCAGTCGGATAATCCAATCATTTCTCAACCCCACAGCTCCGAATGGTGAACTCAGTCCTACGATATCATCACACACTCTACAGTCCATAGTTTTAAATTTAATATACAAACATTAATTATTATATTATACTAATTAATATTATTAAATAAATTATTATATATATGGATGTTTTTTAGTGCTTATTTGCTAGCACGTCCCTAATAAAATAGTAAGCTGCCCATCTGTCAACATGACGATATTAATTAAACACCCACCCTCCCTCCCTCCCAACTCCATTTTCCCCTCACTCTCTCCTCCCTTCCCAAAAACTTTCTCACCAGCCAAACACTTGTTATTCTCATTTTCCGGGAAAAAACACCTCCCATCTTATGTTCCAGTCCCATCCCAATAACATATATAACCAACAAATTAAAGTGATCAGTTAATTAATGGAGGACTCACCCTCCTCAGCCTCAGAGGACGACACAAAGGTGGCCACTCCCCTGCCCAAGAAAAGGTCTCTTTTTCTCCTTTTTTTTTTCCTTCTTTTTTGGTGTTGATTTTTTATTTTTCTTGGTAAAAAGATAAAAAGGATAAATTATTTATAATTCTGGAAATTAAATGGATCGACCGTTATGGGGTTGGCTTGGTTTGTTTCTAATTTAGGAGGGGAGTGCAGAAGAGGGTGGTGTCAGTGCCGATCGGTGACGTGGAGGGATCCAAGAGCAAAGGGGAGGGGCATCCACCGTCGGATTCTTGGGCCTGGAGAAAGTACGGCCAAAAGCCCATCAAAGGCTCTCCATATCCCAGGTATTAATTCAATTCTTCTATTTATATTTTTTCTGCAGATATCAAATTAAAAAAATTATTATCCAAATTAAACAGTTAATTTCACAATAAAAATTATTGAAGGAAATGAAGAAAAATAAAATAATTAATTTTTTTTAAGATGAAAATAATTAAGTGATACTGCATTTGAGTTTGATAAGTTTGGTGCAATTTTCTTGTATTTGTCGCCGGCGATGTATTCTTTGGTGTCTTCATTCGTCACACTGCGGCGTATTTTAGTGTAGAGGCGGCTCTACTAAAATGCGCCTGCTGTTGTAGCACGCTCTTACCACATGCATGTCGTGAAACTCACGCACTAAATTCCAGCTCGAAAATGACATATTCTCTACCCCTTTTTAAAATAAATTAAATAATAATTGCTCTAAATAAATTTCAATCATTTTCATTTTTTATAGTTGCTTACGTAAATTTGGGAGCTCCTTTTATGAATTAAGAGAACGAAAATGATTTTCACTCTTTTTTTCCTTTGACGCTCTCTTTTTTTATCCATTGGTCGTGTTTTAATTTATTCAATCTAAGGACATGTAAGTAGAGAAAATTGTGTATGAAAATCAACGTTTTAAAAGATGCTAGACGTTAGTCGGGCGACTGATTGGAGCCTAGCATGTAGGCGGCTAGGCAGAATTTAAGCAAATTAGACGGATTTAAGTAAATTTATGATATATTACATATAAAAAAAATGCCCATTTATACTTTAAAAAGTACATAATTGTATTGGAACATATAAATTGAGAAAGAAAATGATATATAGATCATTAAGTATTAGATCATGTTGAAAATATAGGGAACAAGCATATAATAAGTGTTCGTTCAAATATTCAACAAGTCTCTTACATTTATTGACAAAATAAAATGCAAAATGAAAGTTATCGATTTTCTGTCTAAGTGAGAGTCGGAATTTAGGCAAGTTTAGGCGGGACTATGGGGGCCTAGACGGTGCTAGGTGGGAATTTTTAGAACAGTGATGAAAATTGCTTCCCTGGAAGAATGATGCTATATGAATGAGTTGTACAATTATATGAACAGATAACTTTCACATGGGTTGTACAATGTCGTAGATCTCAAGTACATGCATTGAGAGGAAAAAAGGGAGTTTAAGAAAGCTCAATTGGTTTCTAAAAATTTACTAAATCTAGTATATTCTGGTGCTATATGTAGTAAGTAGATGCATCTTCCCTATAGCTTCTGCATATGATTCTTTGATTTGGATTTTGGATAAAAAATTGCTATTAACACACCAATTTTTACCTTCCACACACGCTTGTTAAACTTTGGTGATTGTTATTCTTCAATTCATTCGGTCCGACGGCTGAAAATTGAAAGGAATGTGTGAGAAATAAAAAAGAATGTATGGATAACACTACCCTTTTGAATATAGATCTCGTGTAAGGTTTACGAGAAATGTACTGGATTTCGAATTTTGACCTAAGTACAAGATCATCATTAAAAACCAGAATACGTTAAACAAAATTAAAAAGTAAATCTTTTTGAAATGCCATATAAACTTAGTAGTTAGCACAAAATATGCTTGCAAATCAACTACAAATTAACATCTTTTATATGGATGGCTTTTGTTTTAATTGCTTGTTGTTGACCACTAATTTAATTGAATCCACACTTGGCTGGTATCTTTTGAATTTTGTAGGGGATATTATCGATGTAGTAGTTCCAAGGGATGCCCTGCAAGAAAACAAGTGGAGAGAAGCCGTCTGAACCCCACAATGCTCATAGTCACCTATGTTTGTGACCACAACCACCCCATGCCCACCACCAAAGCCAACCAATCCTCCTCTGTAACCACTATAACCACCACCACTACTGCTACATCACCCACCACTGAATCTGAACTTCCGGCCAAAACCGAGGAGCTCACAGTCTTCACAAGCCAAGTCGACCTTGATCTCAGCGACGACTCGCCCACATTACTTAGCGACTTTGGTTGGTTTAATGATGCGTCATCAACAGTTGTACTAGAAAGTCCAATTTGCTTAGGAAATAGTAGTTGCATGAATAATGATGTGGCGACGAGGTTGAAAGACGAGGACGAGTATTTGTTCGCTGATCTCGGCGAGTTACCGGAGGGTTCAGTGATTTTCCGGCATAGGAATAGGATGGTGGAATCAGACGACCAAAATGGGAGATGTAGTTTAAGTGCGGTGGTTTCCTATTGTAGTAACACAGGATAAGACTGTAAACAACCTTCATCAGTCAAATCTTTTTTATTTTTTATTTTTAAAGAGGACTAACTAGTAGCTTCGTTACGGCAGTGAAATCCTTTTGGAGTAATGTTAAAGCCAGGAACCACATTTTCTAACCATAGTTGGCCATATGATATGGTTATTACATCCATTATGATGACTGACGCTAGTTACACATATTAACCGTGGCTTAAAAATGTGATCTCTTTGGATTACTCGAGGTCGAGGTTCATATAACTTTTTCTAATACTAATTAGCCAAAAACAGTTAAAGGGCGGTGATTTTCACACACCTTATTTACGTCTCTTTTTTAATAATTGTTTAATAAATTTTTAGTGTGTGTGAAGGTACAAGGATAAATTAGATTCTCATTCCTCATTTTCATTTCTCATTAATTTTTTTTTTTTGTCAAACAATAGATTTTGTTAAATTATATGTTAGTTTAGCCACCAATTGGGTTTAAACCCACGTTGTCATGCAAGAGCTCAACTCTTTTTCACCACTATGGTAAAGGACCTGCTCATTTCTCATTAATTGAGATCTAATTTCTGTTTTGTTTTTATCAAACTCCTTCGACTTTTGTCCATGTCATTATTTGAATAATAAATAATTTACGTGTATTCATATGTTGTTAATCATTTCTAATTATATATTTTTAGTATTTTGTTTTTTTTTTTTTTTTTAATTTGTACCCACTCTATAAGTTTGTACCAATACTCTTTTTAATTATAATTTGTACACATGCAAATTTTAATACGTACCCATATTTTTCAATTTAATATGTACTCATATTTTGTTTTTGGTGTACTCATGCTAATTACATGTATTCCTTTTCATTTGTAAGTGAGATGTCTTAAATTCGATTCTCATCAAAAGCAAAGTTGAACCACATTATTGTGGCAAACTCATTGTAAGATTTAGTCCACTCCACCACTCACACACAGTATAACACATGTGATAAAATGGTTTGGGGTCTATCTCATAATGATGAGTTTTCTGTTAAGAGTGCACGTGGATTCAAAACAATAATGTACACAATCAAGTCAGGCAAAAGGTCCTAAATATGATGTGGAAGTTATCTATTCCTCCTAAAGTCAAGATGTTTGACTGACTGCTTATTCATGGTAGGTATAGTACTAGTTTAGTACTAAGGTGTTTTTTTAAAAAATGGGTATAAAAAAAGTTGAGCTTAAAAATATGTTTGGTAAATCCTTAAAAACAGCTTATTTTCACAGTTTTTGGTGAAAAAAAAAAGTTGAAAACATGAAGCAGCAAAAATGAGCTTATTCTCACAACACAGCAGAAGCAGTTTTTTTTTCAAAGCACATCAATACCAAACCAACCCTTAATACTAGGAAGCGGATGAACAAATTCGTTAAGGATATCCCTATTGATTTTCCTATATGCAAATCCGCTGCTGAGGATCAAACTCATGTATTTCTTTCCTGTATAACCATGCGCGTTTAGTTTGGAATCTTTTCCCAAGTCTTAACAAAAATGTTAGTTCAAATGCGGGAGTAGGTTTCAACAAGTGGTTAGACAACCTATCCTCCTCAGACAGGAATGAGTTAAGTGATTTAAGTAAAGTGATTGCCATCTGTTGGTAAATATGGAATGATCGCAACAAAGTAATTTTTCGTCAGGAGACTCCTAGTCCTACAAGGACACATATCATTGCTTTGAGCGTTGGTCAAGAGTTTTTCAAAGCTAACTTTATGGTGTTTTCTACTAGGAACCCTGATAATTTCCCGATTATTAAGTGGCATCCTCCGAACAAAGGCTTTGTAAAGCTTAACTTCGATGGTTCTATTAGCAATGCCAAGGCTGGAGCTAGTTTTGTGGTTCGAAATGAAGATGGCCTTGTTATTGGAGTAGGGGCCTTCAATTTGAATGGTGCAATAATCAATGAAGCAGAGGCTAGAGCTTTAAAAGAGGGTCTCGCATATATCAAGAGGAAAGGCTTCAACAAGGTTCTTATTGAAGGAGATTCCAAGCTCATCATTGGGGCGCTTCAAGGGACGGTCAAACCTCCATGGAATATTCACACTTGCCTGGATGACATTAAATGGTTCGGTTCGGCTTGTTTGTCAGTGATTCGGAAGCATACCTTCAGGAAGCAAAGCGGATGCCTTTGCTAAGGAGGGGCTTATTAGTAGCAATAGTCATTATTGGGAATATTGTATTCCTAATGTTGCTCGTTCTGCCTTCTTATTCGACTCTTTAGGCAGTGGTTGTAAGCGTGGTTTCTCGTTTTAAAGCATATTTTTCCTATAAAAAAAAAAAAACTAATTTCTTAAAATATATTAATAATCACGTGAGTACGATTTTTTTTTTTTGCTAGAACTATGTGAACAATATTACTTTATAATTAATTTTCATGTAATTACTATAAAAATTTTATTGGAATTTGTTTAAATTTCATCATTATGGGATATTGAATGCATAAATGCAGGAGTTAAATCCCTTAAATGATTCTAGTGACCTCATTCAAACTATTTAAACAAACAAGGTTTTATTCTAAGAATTAAGTTGACTAAGGACTGGATTCAACATGGTGTGTAAATTTTAAAAATCACCACCTTTTTTTTTTTAAATCTACACTAAGGGAGTGGGAAGTGGGCTAAATCTCACAATGGGCTAGCAATAATGTGGTTCAAATTCATCTTTGGTTGGCGAGAATTGAACCTAAAACCTCCTACTTATAAGCGAAGAGAAATACCATTAAATTGTAATACTAAGTGGCAATATTACTCTTGAATTCTTGTTTCTACACAAGCGGCATTGGATAAGAAGGGAATTACATACAACAATTAAGGTCCAAAATAAATGTTATTAGCCACTTGATTGAGTTAAAAGACCTTTTTATTTTATTTAATTTAATTTATGTATTGTTTTGTTTTGTTATCATTCAAGTCTAAAATGACAAACACAAGGACTTCCCTAAACAAGAAGAAAAATTGGAACATCATTTTCCGCATGTGATTTTTATTGTTATCAATACTTGTCCTTATAATCTAAATAACATCATTCATGAGATCATGCATCATACGCGCATACGCAACTGACTCTGGCACAACACTGAACCCCATAAATTCATAGTTTTGCTCGAAAGGTCTTCTAGCACAGGTCTTTGGGGCCTAGTCTGGTTTATTACGGGGTTTTTTTCTTCGTTTTTCGCTCTTTTCCTCCTGAGAGAACCAAGTTTCATGGTTTTTGCAAGTACACAAATGGGTGAGAATTAGCTAAAATACTATAACAAGCAGCCAAATATGATCCGGAGGCCACAAGTTCTGGTATACAAAGAAACGAAGCCACCTAACGTTCAATATACAGACCCTGACCTGGCCTATTAGGCAAATCTAGCCAACAATGTATCTGAAAATAACTAGTTTCTTAGTCTAACGACAGATTACCGGTGATCATATACAACGTGCAAGATGAAAGGAAAACCCGAAAAAGAAAAAAAATGTGAAGAGCACCAGCGGGAAAATTACCAGTTCTAGTTTGAGCAGCATCCAATTCTCTTTAAAACAGAACCATCATCTTTGACATTTATGGTCTGTCCTTTAGATGGAACAGCAGAAGCGCTTCCATTGTTGCCTGCCTCGACTGCCCTCTTGCTTACCACCCGGTATATTTGAGTCAAGACTTCGGTAAATGCACCGTCTACGTTGGTTGCTTCCAACGCAGAAGTTTCCATGAAGTAGAGGGACTCTCTTTCGGCAAAAGATTTACCATCCTCTGTTGAGACAGCCACCAGATGGCGAAGATCTGATTTGTTGCCAATGAGCATCACTACAATGTTGGGGTCCGTATGGTCCCTCAGTTCCTTCAACCACCTTGCTACATTGTCAAATGAGGCATGCCGAGTGACATCATACACTAGCAAAGCACCAACGGCCCCTCGGTAGTATGCGCTTGTAATGGCACGGTACCTATAACAATGAGGAATTTAGTGGAAACTACGTAATTTAGAACTAAACAACAATTTTACAACTTCAAATGTAGCTAAGGGACCATTTGACCCCGCAATGGATGTAATTTCCGCTTGAACATGACGCCCAATGTGAGGGAGATTCAGACCAAGGCAATATATATGCAATTACCACTTTTACCCAAATATAACTCCAAATATTACAGCTCTTTTTTTGGTCAAGAACTATTTACAGCTATGCAAGCAGAAAGAGAATTGGGATGAAAAATCAGGTTTTTTTTAGATACCATACCAAAACAAGATCCTGAAATGGTGAAAATAAAATGCCCTGATGACAGTTAGCTTCCTGAAAAGGGAAACAACAATGCACATAGTATTAGAGACCTCTATGGTCTAGCAACCGCTACAGTAACTCGCAGTAATCAGTGTAGCATATACCGAACGACGGAATATACAAAACACCAATCCTGAGAAGTATCAATATTTGGATTAGCCAGCTGATTTATCTTTCCCTCACTGGACCTTGTGAGCCATAATGTGTATACATATGACATGAACCTAATCGGTAACCTTCCAATTTTCAGCAAAACTTTATGAAAGTCAAAAGCAGTTGCGAACGATACTTGGGCAAACACTCCTTGTACCACGACAATTAACTCATAGGTCAGAAGTCTGGTCACAACTAAAGCTAGAAACGCAGTGAGCTCAAAACCAATTAGTTTTCGCAAAGCAAACATGTCATAAGCCAAAGATCGTTTCCATGAAATTAGGCAAAAATAATTATCTATCAAAGCACTGCAGAGTTGCATTACAATTCAACAAAAAACTCAAAACTGAAAATTTTCAAATTCCTTTTATTTTCCTCTGAGGATTGGTTTGTAGGCAATATTCTATCCAAATATAGTTCAGGCATGCCTCTTCTGTAGTGAGGTGATGGAAGATATTCACCATTTTTCAATTAGTATCTTTTCGTGAGAGGTCTTGTGATGTGTTGAAATGGCCTGCCCAAACACCCTAAACACAAACTTACCTTTTTCTTGATTGGGTTCTACATAGAAAGAACAAGCAACAAGAAGCAGGAAATGAGTATTAATTTGTCGGAAAAACTGCAGCTATGGGAAATATGCAGTGATACTGTTGCTAATAATTGTCTTGCAACTTTGCCATAAGATACAACACCACACAATACAGAAAAACCAAACACATCTCCTCCCCAAGGCCGGCCCAGAGTTTTTTGGTGCCTGGGGCGAACGCTAAAAATGTGCCTTTTTCAATACAAAAAAATATATTTTTAAAAATATTCAAAGAGGTTTGGAACCTAGTAGAAGCTGAGGGGGCTAGGCCCTCAAGCCCATGAGGGCGTTTTGCTCTAAATCACCAACATTTTCCTCTACATCAATATGGTCATCACTAACATCTTAATTCTTCACCAACATCACTTTCTATAAAATTTTCAACAGGCTCATTCTTTTTAGAAAAAAAAGAATTATTAAGAGATCCTCCTAAACTTTCAACAATTTCTTTATCCTTCGCCATTTTTTTTATTTTCATATTGCCAGAGAGTTGTTTCCTAAAATACATGGCTTCAATAATCTTCTTTGGATAATTATCTACACGCCAGATAACAAAAACTTCTTATTCAACATATATATTATAAAAAATTACCAACACATCAATTATCAAACAATGAAACCAATCTAGCAAACCAGGTTGAACATTCCAATTTACAATCAAACTAATCTATATAATACTATCAAATATTGAACATTCCAATTGAAAAAACGGGAATTTACCTGATAAGAAACCAAACTAGCAAACCATGAAATCAAATTTTTTTTAACAGACCTAGATACTATAAATCTTCTACTCCAAAAAAATTTGGTGCCCCAATCAGATTTGGGCCCCGGACAGGCGCACTATGAGCACTGGGCCAGGGCCGAGCCTGCTCCTCCCACAAAGGGGATCATGGCAACCCCTCAAGGAGTACTTAAACGAACACAATTCGGATTCTCCAGTTTAGAATAGCAATTAAGCCATGTCTCGCGACCTAGAATAGGGAACTGTCCCAATCGCAGAATGTAAATCCTTGAAGCAGGGATTTCAATGCAAAGTGAAACAAGTTTGGAAGAAGATTCAAACAGACAGCCACTCCAAGCACGACCAAAACAAATATGCTTAGAGGCTGAGAGTGGTCAAGAAAGGTAACCACTTCACATCATCACCCACACGGATCAAATAGAACTTCAACATGTTATCAAAGAGGCAAATCTGGTGGCAGATACACTTGCTAATTCAGGTCTTACAACAGGTTTCAAGAACTGGAAATAGAACCAGATTCAATCTTGTAGATGGTGGCCGCTATTTGATAGGGTTGTTCTTTCTCCTTTAATATCAAGATTATGATGGTGATACATCAATATCAGCCTAGGTTCTTTCTCCCCTCCTTTCCGAGTCTTCCTCCCTGATCACCTTATCAAATTTCACTCACCCTAGGACTTAATATTTTCCAACCACCAAGTAGACCAATCAAAGCTTTTCAAGACTAGTTCGACAACCAATTACGTAGCATAATGGAGACAAGTAAATGCTTCAATCATATTGGAGAACTGGGATCAACTGATTAATCAAAAGACAAAATCTACACTAGCAATTGAATAAATGAAAAAACTCCATACATTGCCAATAAGCTATGATAAAAGATAAAAAGTAGAATTGTTTCTGTTAGACATACACTTTGACAGAAACAGAAATTACTGTTAGTCTCAATTTTCCTCGTAAGAAATGGTGCAATTATGAAAAATGTCTCACAGCTTCCTACGTCAAGAAAATTATATAGTCAACTGTCATTTTCTGATTCCCATATATACATTCAGAATATGTTGAGACTTCACGCTCCTATGGGTCTAAAGAATGCATGCTTGTCTCATTTTTTAGTATAGGATGCAGCTCTTTATTATTCATCTAGTAACCAATTGCGTAGTATTTACTTCACATCCAGTTTCTCTCCGGAAATCTCAGTTTCTCTCCAGTTAATAGCCTTGGAAGGATTAAAGAACACAATCTAATATCCTAAGAAATCTCAGTTTCTCTCCAGTTCATAGCCTTCGAAGGATTAAAGAACACAATCTAACATCCTAAGTTGCTGCTGATGTCTTCTTCTTCAATGTACAAAAGAGACAGCATTGACATATCAAGGACAGATGGGAAGGTGGCGGACTTGTGTTCTAGAAACTTAAGAATATCGAAAGCACAGTAAACAATAAGTTAGATGTCATCCTAATTCCTAATCAGTTGCATAGTAAAGATTTACTGATCTATCCTATAATCAGAAAACCAATTGCTTGAACGATTACGCAACTTAATGTCATATAAATTGTCCAAATATTATGACACACATTGCTTTCATATTAACAGAAGAAGAAACTATATAAAACAGTTCTGAATGATTCCAACTGTATAAAACAGTTCTGAATGATTCCAACTGTTTGCCGGGCTTCACGAAATTGGCCATAAATTACACCTGAATTTCAACACATTTATGCATGACTAAGTGAAATACAATCATTAATTGTATTTGTATGTTAAACTATCTATAAGAAATGTAAAGTGCAACATGAAGATACGAAATTCAAAACTCCTAGATAGTATATACCAAAACCCCACTAACAAAAGAGGAATGAAAACAACAGACAGGCAGAAACAAAACTAAAGGCAGTAGGAGATGTAGCTAACCGTATAGGAGGCTATTCACAACTATATGATTAGAGCAAGCACCATTTCAAATCATAAGCGCGTTTAGTATCAAGTTCTTCACTTTCATATAACAGAATATCTTCCTCAACCAATTATATATACAAGTATCAAACTATCCGTTCCCCAAGAACAATAGGACTGCAATAATCGGAGTATGCAAAACTCCACAAAACTACAGGTAAAAATTCAAAATAAGTGTCTAATACATAGGGAGACAGAGAGAAAAACACCATAACCCCATGAAATTTCCCAAAAAAAATTGGAAAACCCTTTTGACAAAACCGAGTTTCGGGTTTCTCTTGTTCACCTCAGATATCAATACCCTCATACAAAATAATCTGCCAAGTCTTCACAAATAAATAATCCGAAGGAACTGAAAGAGTAACCCTACCAACTCCTGAGCATGCAATACGATCAAACTCGAACCAAGATATTATATATCCAAATTTCCCAAGTATATATAATCAGCAAAAAGTATCAAAACCCAAATCACAAAAACAAACAATATAGAGAATACTGAGAGGGAGAAAGGAAAAAAGAAAGAGGAGAAACAGTCACCTTTCTTGGCCAGCAGTGTCCCAAATCTGAGCTTTGATGAGCTTGGCATCAACAGTCAAAGTTTTAGTGGCAAATTCGACCCCGATAGTTGACTTGGACTCCAAATTAAACTCGTTCCTGGTGAACCTGGAAAGCAGGTTCGATTTTCCCACCCCAGAATCCCCAATCAATACCAGCTTGAACAAGTAATCATACTCGTCGTCACCTTTGTATCCCGCCATCTAATGATTCAATATCAAATATTCAAATCAATACATAATATATATATATATGTATGTATGTATGTATACTTCTTCTTGCCTCTTGAGAGAGAGAGAGAAGAGACAGCTTTTTTCTTGGTTTGGTCTAACAAGCGTTGAAGATTGGCATCATCGGGGATATGGTGGTCTTTAAATAATTTTTTTATTTTTAAGAAAGACAATGACTTGGGTCCATAACTTGAAGAGTTTTCACTTTACTGGCAGCCTAGGAAATTTAAAGGTAAATGCAGGTCAAATTTTTCAAATCAAATTATGTGTTATTAATAAGAAATAAGTATGTTAATTGATAGTTAATTAATAATTTAATCATCTACAATCACATTATTTAATTTTTAAATTTGATTTTAAAAAATTGGGTAAATTACATTTTACCCTCTCAAGTTTAAGCGCAATTGCAATACCTTATAACATCTTTAAAATATTTCAATTTCATACATTTATTTATCATTTTATTTCAATTTCATACATCCGTTAGAAAATTTGTTAAGTAAATCATTAAGTGATGATATGGTAAATATGGGATTCACATTTGTGTTGATGTGACTACCAACTTTGTGCCACGTGGCAATTTTTTTTTTTTTTATGGATTTAAAATATAATAATTTACTCTATTATTTAAATAAATAAAAAACAAAACAAAATAAAACCTCATCTTCCTTCCCCTACCTCGACCTCTTCCCCTTCCTTGCAACCCAAACCCCCATCCCACCCCACCCCCACCTCCCTCGCAACCCCCCACCCCACCCTCACCTCCCCCGCAACCCCCACCCCAAGTTGAAAAGGGGATCTGGGCAATCACCCTATTCCTCCTCTCCCTCTACCTCACCTCACGCCACCACTCTTAGGCCTAAAAGGCCTAGCACAAGCCTGTCGTTGCCATCCAGCTGGTTCCGCTGAACCACATCCACCACTACCCTGCCACCGTCCAGCTGGTTCCCCGAGGTCCAATTTCTCCCTAAGTTCTTCGTACCACATCCACCACTTCGACTGTTTTCGAGTGGAGCGGGTCATCATGGCCTGCAACAATCTCTCATTTCTCACCTTCATTCTTCAGCCGGAGTCACGGTGTCGCAATCCACGGATCTCCGGATATGGTTAGGGTCCGAGCCTTGGTGAAGTTTCCATGGGCCAACTTGTTCAACGAGCTAGGTTTTAGGGAGAAGGTGGAGGTGAAGAGAGTGAAGGAGAGGGAGAAGGTGGAGAAGGTGGGTCGGGGAGGTGAAGAGGGAGGAGTGGGTTTCTGGGGAGAAAGAAGGAAGGGGTCGGGGAAGGAAGATGGGTTGTTTTATTATTTTATTATTTTTATAAATTTAATAATAGGGTAAATTATTATATTTTAAATACATAAAATTAAAAAAAAATTGCCACGTGGCACAAAGTTGGCAGCCACATCAACACAAATGTGGATCCCATATTTACTACGTCATCACTTAACGAATTTTCTAATGGATGTATGAAATGAAATGTTTTAAAGATGTTGTATGGTATTGCAATTGCACTCAAAATTGAGGTGGTAAAATGTAATTTAACCAAAAAAAATTGATCTCCATAGTATTACTCAAATTTTTTTTTTTAGAACAAATGATATTAGCTATACTAAGGGGAGGGGGTAGCTTAACCTCACAATGAACTTGCAATAATTAGTTCAAATTCGCATTTGGCGATAATTAAACCTAACAACTCTAATTAACAAATGAAAGAAATACTTATATGACACACCCCGACCCAGAAAGTCCACTTGGACCCTGAATCGAGCTGTGCTGGCCGACACCTGGAAGGTGACGAAGCCATAAAATGTGATAGTGTACAAAAAGTGAATAAATTTGAATCTAAAAGTGTCTAAGTACCAGAGTGCGCTACGAGTGAGAGCGAACCCATTTCACACGCGATGTCAAAGCATAAGTAAGGTACAGTAGTATGGGTAAGAATCATACCCTCAAAAATATCCATCAATACTAAGATTCGCCACAGATTCTTGTCGATACAAACTCAGCAGCTAAAACCTGGAGGGCACCAAACAGAAGGTGTGAGTAAGCAATAAAACCAAGCTTCCCAAAGTTATTACCTCTCTAAAAGTAATGCCCCTAAATGTAAAACCCGTATCGTTTTCCATAAGACAGTACAACATATATACATATATCCAAACCATACTCAGAAATGACCAAAACCACGGTTTACCATTAACTCCACCATACATTAATAAGTAGGCCAAATGAACTAAATCAATACAAAGTGATATATCAGTCAGAGTCATCTAAAATGACATGTACAACTTATCCGTATCTCATCAATCATTGCTAGCATATAAGTCGGAGTCACCTCTAGTGACCTGTACGACTTATCCATATCTCATCAATCCTGGCTAGCATATAAGTCGGAGTCACCTCTAGTGACCTGTACGACTTATCCATATCTCATCAATCCTGGCTAGCATATAGCTCAATAAGTATACCTGCACACGAGTCGGAACCACCTAAAGTGGTATGTATGACAGGACTGGGTGTAAATAAATACACTCAAGTGCTATGATCACGTGAAGACTGGGCGAATAATCGCGGGTCACCTACGAGTCGGAACCACCTAAAGTGGTCTGTACGACAGGACTGTGCACCTACCTTGGATCCAAGGTGAGCGTAAGGTGCGGGAGGTGAACATCACGTGAAGGACTGTGCCCTGGCCACGGGCGGGAGCACTAACACCGGGGTGCAGGTTTATGAGCTCTCAATGCATCTCAATATAACATGTGCAACTCATGGCAACCAGTACGACAGTATCGAAGTTGCCTAACACATAACTGTAGTCATGCTATAACGCAATCGATTCAACTAGTACCATAAACTCACCTGAACTTACCTGGGTGTCCTGAGTTCACCTTTGCACTTGAAAGCATTCCCAATAATTATATGCAAGTAATATACATATTGATATACCATGATGCAATCTAATACTCAATCATGTCGTAGCATGTTCAATTATAAACAATACAGTGAGAAGTGTACAATCAATAACGCCCTACTCCCAAACTACTTATTTTCAGGGATAATTATCCATGACGACCCAATTAACACTAATTTAGCTAACTAATTCATAAAACTAAAACTTGCCTTTACCAATTTCCTTCGCCTTACTCAATTTCCCAAGCAAGGCTTTTGTCTCAAATATTTTATGGCTGCATCTAACGTCTCGTTAGACTGCCTACGTACCCTAAATAGGGATCAAGCCATTCGTAGTTCATATAGGTACTTCAAGCATTCACAATAATTATATATGAAAGTAATATACCTAATCAATTTAAAAGTGTCGATAGAACTCTCAACAATATGTACGATAAAAAGGAAAAGATCCACTTACCTGGAGTCCACGCTATGATTCTCTAGCGCACACATCGAGGCGTCCTGAATGATTGGTCCTTGTGACCAATTATCAAATCACATCTCAGAACTCTTATCTGAAGAATACGTAATTCACATAAAACACAACCTCAACGACATTCTAAAATAGTTTGATACCCATTGACCACAAGTCAACCGTCGATCAAAGATCGACGGTAGGGTTTACAACCCTGTATAACTTGACCCGGAAGATCCGCATATCAGATTTCCAATCCGCAACTCCCAACGATCCACAATATGTTTCTAGAATAACATACTAAAATTTCATTACGATCCAACGGTCAGATCTCCCCCAATTGCCTAAAACAAGTGGCCATGAACATTTATTTTACTAACTTACAAATCCAATTCAGGAAGATCCGTAAGTCGGATTCCCGATCCATAAATTCCTATGATCTTTAAATATTACGTATTATAATGTATCCAATTTTGGTCACGATCCAACGGTCGGATCATCGATTCACATTTTTATCAAGTAACGTATCGTAACGAATTTAGGTTCCAACTATCAACCTACGTCATTCAAACGACAAAACTGAATTCAAAACATTCGACATAGTCTAAAAATAGCATTGGCGGCTCACTGGCCACGCGCCGCCGCACGCGCCGCCGCGGGTGGCGGTCGGCCGCCCCGACTCACCGGAAAATCCAACTATTTCCAAAAATTCTCAAACTTCACAGAAATGAAGATCTCAGTGAGTGGAGCAACTTTCATACCTGCCACGAAGTCCAAAAGTGGACGGAAGATGGTCAATTTTGCCCACGAAGCCGGCGGGTGCCTAAAACTGCCCGACGTCGATTCGTCGTCTACGGTGGTCCAACGGGGTCAAGGTTGGTTGGGTTTTGCTCCTGGGATGATGGGCTACAAAGCCCAAGTGGTGGCATCGGCCATTGCTTTGCCGATTTGCCGGAAAATCGAAAAGGGTGGCCGGAGCACCATTGATTTTCGTCAACTTTCGTGGCCTCAAACCGCCCCATACCATGGTTAATCAAGGTGGTTCTTGGGTGGGTTTTGTAGAGGGGAATGAGAGCTTCAATATGGTGGTGGTGGCATCGAAAAACTCCACCGGAGTTGGCCGGAATCGGCCTTGGAAGATGGACTCGCGGTGGTGCGGGTATGGGTGCACGGGAAGCTCTCTTCCCTTTTTTTTTTTTTTTTTTCTTTTCTTTTCTTCTTTCTTTTTGATTGGCTGCAAGCTTCACTTTTATTTTCTAATTGGTTCCTTGTCGCTTTAATTTAATTGGTCCACTAATCCCACAAGGTGGGAATTCAAATATTTAAATAACCAATTTCAAACGTCCATAAGTATATCGTTATAATCCGGACTCGCAAACGGATTTCGCCTATACGTTCGTACCAAAGAGTACTACGAGGATATGCTTAAAGAATAAGTCCCACATCTCTCAAGTCGATGGTCAACGGAAGTCAAAGTCCTTGCCTCTAGGGCAATTTCGTAAATTCACGCTTTTAAAATAAAATAAAAACGTCAAATTTGGAACGGGTTGTCACATATAGATTATAATACTAAATGGCAGCATTATCCAAATTTAAATTCAAAGGCAAAAGTAAAGTAAAAGGTTTTTGGACAGTTTTGAAATGAAAAAGAAAAGAAGATAGGGTTCGCCGAAATGTAGGAAGCGAATAAAAGGCCAAAGATATATGACTGGCTCGAATTGGCCGATATCAAAATCAAAGTGTCGTAGGCAATCCATAGTTGAGTTCAATTTTTCAACGTCTTCCTCTCTTTCTCATGATTGACCTCAATATTAGTGACTTCAATATTTTTTATTAGTAACACAAAAAATTTAAATTTCGTTTTAAAAATTTGGTGTCCTTAATATTATTTTCTATTCTATTTTTTTGTTAACACCAAGTCCAAGGTGAAAAATTAAAGGACAATTTTTTCTGTCATAACACTAACAATGAACATCATTTTCAAATTCTCAGCTATGAACGACCTCAACCATCACTAACTCCACTAAAACTTGCAGTTTCGACCTCAACAATCATCAATAATGAAATATCCATCATTATGATTTCCAATAGAATAAAGCGTTTCTAGATTAGATCATTCCGGCGCAAAAATTTAAGTGGATTCAAACATCATTTTTGAATAAGAGTGTAATTAACGACGTATTTTGTGCTTATGATTTCCAACAAGATTGGTTTTGTTTTCAAATTTGAACACCTAGATACTTACACTCAAACATCATTTTCTTATATAGAATGGGCAATTCGAACTTGAGACTGATGTTGATATTCGGAATAAAAATGTATCATTAGACTAAGAGCTAATTATTAATATGGACTGGAATACAATGGTTGAGCAACTCTAAAAACATATACGATTATAAGGTTTATATTCGGGCGCACCGCACCAACACCACTACTTTTAACTCCCTATGGACACAGTTGAAGTTCCAATGGGATGTACATGTTTCGCCTTGAGTTGTATATCATCCCTTCGTTTGGTGGGTTGGATGAGATTGGATCTTAGGTATATGATTGGATTGGTAGGGACTTATAATGCCACATCCCGGCCCGGGCCCCTACCACATCCCTGACTCGACTCCACCGTAGCACGATATTGTCTATTTTAGGCCCTGGCCATGCCCTTACGGTTTTGCTTTTGGGAACTCACACGAGAACTTCCCCATGGGTCACCTATCCTGGGATTGCTCTCGCGCAAACTCGCTTAACTTTGGAGTTCCTACAAAATCCGAAGCCAGTGAGCTCCCAAAAGGCCTCGTGCTATATAGAGGTGTGCATGTACATATAAGGCATAGATGATCCTCACCCTTGAGCGGTATGAGATGTTACATATAAGACAGGACTTGTAAACCATGTATAAAGATATGTTAGATAACCTACTGTATTGTGGATTTACAATCTATCATGTCCAATCATGTTCATCTCACATTTTGACACAACAAATAACTAACTATACTCAAGTCCTTTTTAATTTTTTAATTTTTTTTAAAAGGGGACAACTGGTGGCAAACCACTGTTATCCACCCCTTTCCCGGGGGGGGGGGGGAGGAAGACTCACAGAGGCATTTCAGCCTCCTCATGGTCACAAGTTTGGCTTCCACACCAGTAGTGGGTTTCGAACCCAAGATCTCCAATTTTTAATTTGAAGGAAGTCTTGCAATCCGTCATTTATCACTAGGTCACCAGCTCATAGTTAAGTCTATTTTAATTAGTCACAACTTATTTCATCCAGCTTACCAAATATGACATACTGTCTTGCGCTTTGACACATATAACATTGTTATACTAGTATAATATTAACAATAATTGTATTTGAGAACTCGAATGCAAAGATAATTACATTTTATGTTCTTACAAAGGATCCATTCGTAACCATGCAGCCCATTAAAATCCTGCTGGACCGGCCGACCAAGGGCCCAAACCTACGAACATTTCTTTCTCACACAAATGGTGCAGATTTATCTAAAACGAAGAAACAACAATGACGTTGATGGATACTACCAACCTTGCCACAAATGCAAGCCAATTACTTTAAGGGAACTTTAATAGGTAATTTGTGTAAGCTTGGAAAATATTTTTAATACTATGGTTGGATCAATTAACATTTTGGTGATTCTAATAGAGGTCAGTAAGGAGGAATTTTAGTAAACATAATTGACCTTTCTTGGATAAATATATGTAAAAAGCTAAGTATTTTTCAACTTGTTGAATTATTCGAGAGGTATAATTTGCAACTAAGGATAACTAAGATTGCCTTAATTGCTAGGTTGTGTAAAATTCATGGGGTTGTTGAACAAAGTTCACATGAACAACATACATAAACATGTGGAACTAGGATTTTGTCAGAGACTCAAAGGTGAGGAGAAAAAAAGGGGGAAAAATAGAGGCGTTGATCACTGATTTGATGAAGGTCTTTAGTGGGCTGGTTAAATCTATTTACTGATTTGATGAAGGTCTTTAGTGGGCTGGTTAAATCTATTTATGTAGGGAGTAGGAGTACGAACAAATAATACTCTTGGCCTAGTTAGTTGTTTAGATAAAGATCATCCACTTTATCATGTCCAAGTAATCCGCCATTGGCAATCACTAAGAATGGTTGTTGATAGAGGACATCACCTAAAACGCTTTACTAATGACAGGTTGGTATGTCGTGAGCTTACTTATTCGATAATCTGAATGATGTTTCAATGAATTTCAATTCAGAATTTCGATCTTCTTGCAACAACTTCACTAGCTAAGCATAATGGTGATTGAGATGGCGGTGAACAAAATTGACTTGAATTAAAATTTTAAGGGCAAAGAAGACCATAAAATCTTCTCAAAGCTAGGCATGGATTGTTCCAAATAAGAAATTTTATTGGATTGTTCTTGCTTTTGGAAAAGAAATCATGGCCTTTTGGCAACTATTTCTTGTCCCACATCGATGGGTTGTGGAGTTGTCAGGCAGTGAAGGCATATAAAATGAAATCAAAATAAGGTGAAAAAACATCTTTGCGCTTGGGGCAATGACGCAGTTAATGAGGTTCTAACCGAGACGCGTCTATTGCTGGTTGAAAACTATTTCCAAACCCCCTCTTAGGCCTTGGTTAAGCCTTGTGCCTTTGAGAATTTTTGGAAGGGCTTTCTTTTCGGAGTGAGCCCTACAAATTCTAGATCTAAATTTTGGTTATATTCTTGTGGGTTCAATTTGTATAGAAATACTATGAATTGGTCGGTTTTGTGCGCATTGTTTGCTGAATCGTTATGCCTACACAACTAGATATGTGGCAGCGTGCAAATTTGAAACTGTAATGCTAAAAGCTAAGAAGAATAATTTGTCTTGATGCTTTTTTCGGTTGGCCAGATTAAATAGGATAAATGCAATTAAATTTAACATGAATTACGTCTGTTGTTTGGTAGAGTTAAGTATGTCATGAATTTGATATGGGTCTGGGATTTTGAAACTCAATCGTATACATGATTTCCATGCCATACCCAAAACCCAAACCAATGCAATCCAAATCGTGCCACCATTCAGTGCACTTTACCATACAATCAGATGTTTTTATCTGACATTGTTAACGTTCAAAAATTGAGGGTCAAACTCAGAGAGTTATGTGTTGACGCTCACATATTCTAAGGTTAACATAGACGATATAATAAGAAATACTAATAAGATGAACACAAAAATATATTGGTTCGCCATAAACAGGGCTACAACATTGTAGCCTGTTTATGTATTTTTAGAATTTGAGATTACAATTTGTACATAGAATTGGCTCAAAGCCCTCAGTTGGCATGGTGAAGCCGAAGAGTAGTATGCTCCCTCCACCCTAACAAGCCTCTCTTTCTTCTCTAATCTCTCTCTTCATTATATAGGTAAAAAAGCCCACCTTCCTAAGGAAGGTCAAATAAGTGCATCCTGGTTTGGTGGTCTGATTAGAGTACCCTTTTTAATAGTCTCAGCAGAGCATCCTGGTCTGCCAAGCATTGTGTGCCTAGCACTCCGCCTAACATTGCACGACTAGCACTTCACCTAATTCTGCCACTCCGCCTAACATTGCACGACTAGCACTTCACCTAATTCTGCCAAAGATTTGTCTCCTCTTAACTCATGGGGTTTTGTTCTTCCTTCTTTGTTTGGGCCTTGGTCATCTCTTCTTTCTATGAGCCTTAATTAGGCTTTTTCTTAAGCATGCACATTTTTCAAAGGTTGAAAAGAACTATGCGTTAACAGACATGGTATATGTACTATAGTGCATTAATATTTTGCATTTACAAAAGAAAAAGCCAAATTTGGGAAAGTTTTGAAGTACATCCATAAAATTTTGTATTGCAATCACAATTTGAGATATATAAATTTGTGGCACCGACCCATGGCATGCATCATACAAATTTAAAAGCGTACATACAAAAAGCTAGGGCAAAGTTTTAGTAATTGCAAGGATGAGGAATCGCATAAAAACATAAAAGTTTAACATATATGGTAATTATTTAGTTGACCTTTCAATTTAACCAAAATCCATTAGTACCAAGATTAAAAATCCATTAGGTGTAGAAGTGTTTATCATCAATGATATAATATCGTTTTTCTTCAAGAAGTGTTGAATTATGTAATCTCAGTTTTGCAGCTTTTTCACGAAGTAAACAGGTCTTTTAAAAAAAAAAAATATATATATATATATATATATATATATATATAAAAGAAGATTAAGGACCTAAACTCTCTCAATCTTTTAGTGTTAATTTAAACAAATACTCAACTTATTGAAAATGTCACTTCCGTTAAATCTCAATTAAATGTTTGTTAAATTAACTAAGGCTTACTTTGTCTCCAAAATCAATAGAAGGTCATGGAAGCATAACCTCCACCGACTAACAGTCATCACCACCCCTATCAAGCCATCACCTCCAAACCCAACGCTCAACCACCAACTCTACGCTATAACTCAAGCCGCCAACATTGTGAATAATGTTATGGAGGTTATTCATTTGGTATGAACTGCTATGATGTGGCCACCACCATCTTCAATGTCCTCAAAGAAGAACTAAAAGCTTTACAAGACGAGAATCAACGAATGAAGAAATCATATGAGCAGAAACAAGCTCCTTGAAATCCTACTTGAATTCTTAACCCTCTTTGTTAGGAGATTAAGCTCGTGATGTAATTTCAATTTGGGTACGTTTTAGTTTCAATTAGATACCCGTTTGATCATTGTGTTTCATATAATATGATCTATTTGAAATTAGTTTTTGAGACAATTAATATCAATGTTGACCACAATATACCCAGTTGGTGAGTTATATATATAAAGGTTGGGATGTGGTTCCGGTGGTCGTAAGTTGAGCTTGGAGGTGGTGGGGGCTTGGTATTTCCCAATCTTCATTTTTGTTTTCTATTTTATTTGTGAATTTATTTATTTTTTCATCTTTATGCCTTTATTATTATTATTTTTTTAGTATACAACTATTTTTATTATTATTTTAGTGTCCAAGTAAGTTAAGAAGTTAGACCTCTTATTGTTACATGTACATTTAACGGAAAAATTAACAGGGCTTAACGGATGTGATTATATAGTTTGGAAGAAAAAAAAAGTTATGTACTTGTTTGAGATGTTAAAAAAATTAAGATTAATTTAGAATGACATTAAAAATCACTGCTGTCCCATATGTTGGTGAAGTCCAAGTTGCTCCTTTCAACATCAAAAGGGTGACACCCAATTTGTAGAATCATTTCATTTTTCACAGCGCCCAATGGAGTCAAGCTGTCCCTGTCAAAGGTGGAAAGTGGAAACCCACGGCAGCGGCAGGGAGTAGCTTTAAGAAGTGGAGAGGAAGGCTGCGGCGGAGGCAGGAGGCATGCAGTTGCAGCGGCGGAGGAAAAAAGATTGGGGAGGGAGAGCAGAGGAGAAAGAGGGTTCAAGATGCGCGAATAATTGAAAAACTCCCAAGTGGCAGCATCCCAGCTGTGAATCCCAGTCACCACTGAACTCGCGCCGCTGATTGGTCAGTCCGTAAGCACCAAAGCCCGAGGCAGTTCAACGCGCTGAAACCCTTCCCGGGTCTCCCTACTCTCCTCGTCTCACGTGTCCAGTTCTCACAGCTCACGTGTTGAACGTGTGTCTAGTCGCCGCGGGATGCCAGCTGGCTGACCTTATCCAATTTTCTAACATAGCTCTGATAACATCACCCCGCATGCACACCACTCCGTCACCTTCATCGCGTTTTATTGGCTCGCCGCGTGAAATCCCACTCTCTCATTGGCTGTCGTGTTGGGCTAGCGGGTGCTCGTATAATTCCTCTTGAATTTGTTCCACGTTTACATGAAAGGCAGGTTAATATTTTCTTCAATTTTTTGCCTAATTAATTTCTGAGATATATACAATTCTCTGAATAATATTCATTAGCCCTAATTATCCCAATACAATTCAGGAAAGAAAATTGTAGATGTCAATCGAACACTATGAGATTATGTAAATTCAAAGCAAATCAAACCCCCTGTTCATGTATACATTCAAACCCTCGACACACATATCGTTTTGGTTTTAATACTACGTAGAGAGACAGAGGTCAGTTTTCCAATCTTCTTCTCCTGATCTCATTTTTATTTTTAATGATTAGGGTTTGTGAAGAATTGGGTTATCGTTTATGGACCCTTTTGGGATCTGGGAGGGCTTTAGATTTCATGTTCTTTGTGTTTTACTGCAATTTTGCCTCATTAATCTTGTTGGGGTCCTCTCTGTTTTTGCATTTCATTCGATTTTTGTAAAATGTGGATATGAATTCTGAATGTGGTATCTCAGTGTTTAGGTTTTGTGTTTTTTTGGGAGAAATGTTGGGTGCTTGAGAAGACTCTGTGGTGTAACATAACCCATCGAGAGGGAAAAAGAATCTTGGGGCTTTTTTGCATCGTCAAGATTAGAACATATGTAGAGGAAACATTCTTTTTTTTTGTCAGCAGATTCTTTTATTTTTGGAATGTGGATCGTTCTTCTTTCCGCGGTTAATTTAGTTGTGTGTTTGATTTTCACTGCATTGATTGGTTTGTAACTTTGTTTAATTCTTTTCTTATATTGTACTTTTTATTGGAATTTATGTTATACTGATGTGAAATGCAGATTGTCTGAGAAAAGAGTCTTGTGAGATTATCCATTTACAAACAGAGTTGGAAATAATGTCGCAGTCATACATAAATCTTTTGGATTTGGCATCAGGGAATTTCCCTACAATGGAGGGGAAAAGAAGACGGTTCCCAAGGGTGAACACAGCTCCGGGAAATTTGTCCGATCTTGACGATGATCAAGCTCGTAGTGTGTCGTCTGATCAACCTTCCTCGATTGCTTCCGATCGGGTGATCATTGTAGCTAACCAACTTCCTGTGAAAGCAAAGAGAAGGGAGGATAATAAAGGTTGGACTTTCAGTTGGAATGAGGATTCTTTGCTATTGCAGCTTAAGGATGGACTGCCAGAAGACATGGAGGTTCTTTATGTTGGCTCGTTGAAGGTTTCAGTTGATCCTAAAGAGCAGGATGATGTGTCACAGGTCTTACTGGAGAGATTCAAATGTGTTCCGACTTTTCTACCCCCTGACATTCTGTCGAAATTCTATGATGGTTTCTGCAAGAGGCATTTGTGGCCACTTTTTCATTACATGTTGCCGTTTTCAGCTGATCAAGGAGGCCGATTTGATCGGTCTTTGTGGGAAGCTTACATATCAGCTAATAAGTTGTTTTTTCAAAAAGTGGTTGAGCTTATAAACCCGGATGAAGATTATATCTGGATTCATGATTACCATTTGATGGTGCTGCCAACTTTCCTGAGAAGGCGTTTTAATCGAGTTAGGATGGGCTTTTTCCTTCACAGTCCATTTCCCTCGTCTGAGATATATAGAACTCTTCCTGTAAGAGAAGAAATACTTAAGGCTTTACTCAATGCAGATATTATTGGGTTCCACACCTTTGATTATGCTCGTCATTTTCTGACTTGTTGCAGTCGGATGTTGGGCTTGGTATATCAGTCAAAGAGGGGTTACTTAGGATTGGAATATTATGGAAGGAACATCAGGATCAAGATTATGCCAGTTGGGGTTCATATGGGTTGGATAGAATCGGTGATGAAGGTGGAGGATGACGAGAGTAGAGTGAGGGAACTTACACAACAGTTTGAAGGGAAAACAATGTTGCTTGGTATAGATGATATGGACATTTTTAAAGGAATCAATTTGAAAATTCTAGCAATGGAACAGATGCTGAAGCAACATCCAAATTGGCAGGGAAAGGCAGTGCTGGTCCAGATTCTAAACCCTGTGAGAGGTAAAGGGATAGATTTGGAGGAAATACGAGCAGAAATACAAGAAAGCTGCAGGAGGATCAATGCAGAATTTGGTCAACCAGGCTATGAGCCAATAATCATTATTGACAGGCCTGTTTCCATTAACGAGAAGATTTGCTATTACAACATTGCTGAGTGTGTCGTTGTGACAGCAGTTAGAGATGGGATGAACCTTACTCCGTATGAATATGTAGTCTGCAGACAAGGAATATCTGGTTCTAAATCGTGTTCAAATTTCGGTGGTCCAAAGAAGAGCATGTTAGTGGTGTCAGAATTTATTGGATGTTCTCCATCACTCAGTGGGGCAATCCGTGTCAATCCATGGAATGTTGAAACAACTGGGGAGGCACTGAATGTGGCGATTTCAGTGCTTGATTCAGAGAAAGAACTGCGACATGAGAAGCATTATCGGTATGTTAGTACACACGATGTGGCTTATTGGTCGCGCAGTTTCTTGCAAGACATGCAGAGAGCTTGTGCAGACCATTTTAAGAGAAGATGTTGGGGAATTGGTTTTGGCTTTGGATTCAGAGTTGTGGCACTTGATCCTAATTTCAGAAAACTTTCAATTGATGCTATTGTTTCAGCCTACAGAGGGGCACAAAATAGGGCCATTCTGTTGGACTACGATGGTACTGTGATGCCCCAGAACTCAATTGACAAGTCCCCTAGTCAGAAGGTAATCTCAATTATGAACACACTTTGTGTGGACCCGAAAAACACAGTTTTCATTGTCACTGGCCGAGGGAGGGAGTGCTTAAGCAAGTGGTTTTCTCCCTGTCAGAGGATGGGAATTGCGGCTGAGCATGGTTACTTCTTAAGGTGTGTGCCTCTCTCTCTCTCTCTCTCTCTCTCGCTCTCTGTCTCTCGTCAAAACTATCTCAAATGTCAGTTAAGTTATAGCTTGTGTTTTTGCTAATGATGTGAAAACTGAAAGATACACTGCTTAAAAAAAAAAAAACTCGAACGTTAATGGAGCTTTAACACCGATCAATATGCTACTTCTCAGATGGTCACAAAATCAGGAATGGGAAACCTGTCTTCAGGGTTTTGAATTTGGCTGGATGAAGACTGTTGAACCGGTGATGCAATTGTATACGGAGGCTACTGATGGTTCTTCTATTGAAAGAAAGGAAAGTGCTTTGGTTTGGCAATATCGTGACGCAGACCCTGGTTTCGGGTCCTCCCAGGCAAAGGAGATGTTGGATCATCTAGAGAGTGTCTTAGCAAATGAACCTGTTGCTGTCAAGAACGGTCAGTTCATTGTAGAAGTAAAGCCTCAGGTACACGTGTGTATATATTCATCAATCTCTACTTCCGCTTTCCCCTCGCTTTTGTTTTCGTTTCAATCCAACATATATTTTGGTTGCTTCGTTCTTGTATGATTCTAGGGAGTTAGTAAAGGACATGTAGCAGAGAAGATTTTCTCATCAATGGCGGAAAATGGAAAACACGCAGACTTTGTGCTTTGTATTGGCGATGACAGATCCGACGAGGACATGTTTGAGATATTTGGTAACTCGATGCAGAAGAAAGTTCTCTCTCCAAATCCTTCGGTTTTTGCTTGCACAGTTGGGCAAAAGCCTAGCAAGGCTACATATTATTTGGACGATACAGCGGAAGTGACAAACATGCTTGAATCTCTTTCTGAAGCGTTTGAGTCTTTGCCACCCACTGAAGAAGGATACGAAAGCTCTCCGTGAAAGTTTCAATCAAATTCGATTCGTTTCGTTTCGTTTCGTTTTGTTTCGTTTCAATAAGAAAGTTATTACTTTTTGAGACACAAGCATATAGATTAGGCAGGAGGGCATCTTACCATGTTTAGGATATCATGGGATAGCGTATGAAGTTGGTAGATTTTCCTGTGTTTTGCATGCTTCCCCCTTTCCTTGTATATAAGTTTCTCCCCAGACGGACTGTTGATGATAAAGTTGAAAGAAAATATTATAAGTTTCTTCCTCATACTCTCAAATTAAGCTTTCAAAGTTTAGAGAATCAATTTAAAAATATTGCTAATTAAAGCTTTCAAAGTTTTAATTATGTTATGGTTGGTTTTAGAGCTCAGTTACGCACATTGAAATAATAAAAAAGGCACAAGGAGAGTGTAGAATTATTGTGAAGAGTGGTCTGCAGAAAAAGGAGAAAAAGAGATGGATATGGAAGGCAGGGGGCACCGCACTGAGCAGGTGCTTGGACAAAGTTTTTTAATATTTTGTACTAGCTTTGGACTTTCTGTGAAGATAAATTTCATATATTTATTTTCCAGTTTTTAAATAAGTGTCAGTGGTTTGTATTATTTCTGATCTGAACATCATGTGTTCTTATCTATCTGTGTTGGTTAGCTGAATTGATGTATATCTTGCCATTTAGGCTTAGGATAATGAATTAGTTAGCGTCATGTGTTTAAAAGGATCGTTGGATCGTATGCTTTGGCTGGTTGCTGACACTCACTTGTATAAAAATTAGATAACTTCTATTTTTAATAAATTGTATGAACGTATTGATATATAATTTCTATTTTACATATTATATAACTATTATTATATGTTTGTTTCTCATATTTTTAATATGTTTTAGTACTTTATATATATATATATATATATATATATTTTAATGTTTTAGTACTTTATAGTTTATATTTCATTCTATTTTTAAATTTATGTTTTTCAATATAATTATATATATTTTAAGTATAAATACACTTAATATATTATATAATAAATTTAATTAAAAAAGAAAAACCTAGCGCCTCCCTGGTCCAGCGTCTTTTAGAACCTTGAGTTTCAATCCAACTTGCACCCCCTAATTCTAGGGCACGATATTGGAGAGTTCCTCCAATTCGGGCTCGCATCTCTTCCAATCAGCTTGGAAAACCAAAAAATAAAAAAAATATTAAGAAACTTTGTGTAACATCCCACATCAACCAACAGAGAGGGGGTGATGTACCTTATATGTACATGCCCACCTCCATATAGCACGAGGCATTTTGGGAACTCACTGGCCTCGGATTCCATCTGAACTCTGAAGTTAAGCGAGTTCGGACAAGAGCGATCCGAGGATGGGTGACCCACTGGGAAGTTCTCGTCTGAGTTCCCAGAGACAAAACCATGAGGGCGTGGCCGGAGCCCAAAGTGAACAATATCGTGATACGGCGGAGCCGGACTGGGATCTGACACTTTGGCGTTGAGATTTTCCAATTTTTTTCAAAGGTATGTAGCATGGAGTGATACGGGAAATGAATGGTTAAGATTGAAAATAAAATATTTAAATAGCTGTGAAAATTAAATGTAACGGCTAAATTAATACATATAGCATGAATGCTACATAAGGTTGAAACAAAACCGAACATTTTAGAGAGAATGCTTTGTAGTTCTATAAAGTCTTTTGAGTGTAGACAGAGTATATGTTGTTTCCCCCTCCCTCCAATTTGGTCGTCATTATTCCTTAGAATCACAGAGATTTGGTCGTCCTTATTCCTTAGTATCACAGAGGATATAATTACAAATGCATGGGCACTACATCGGCTGTATGGGAGAGGTATTTTAATGAAGGGGCATATAAAAACAGAAGCCAAACATAAGAAAAAACATACCTATCTCGGCCTTTGGCTAAGATTAAGTGTAGTATCTGTTCTTATCAGTTTAATATTTGATATGTGGATCAACGGTCTATATGATATTAAATTTATCAACGAAATCTCATATAAATTAGACCATATTTGTAGAATTGAACTTTCTACAAGATGATAGATCAACTTGTGTGGATGAGGCTGTATGCATGTTCTTGTTTACTATCAGTCATACAATCCAGAATAGGCCGTATGATATGTTTCTTGCACCATATCTCAAAGTGTGTTATCACTTGCGTGATTTTAGAGGAAGAGGTAAACGTCCAAGAGGAGCAATGGAATTGTTCAACTTTAGGCACTCATCACCATGTAATGTTGTTGAATGATGCATTGGAGTGCTTAATGATAGGAGCATATTCATGCGACTTAAATGGCTTGTTCTCGTGCATTTACGTTATGTTTCTTTAGTTATTTTAGTACTTTAAGCTATTTTCGTGTGTTTGTAGGTCCAAAGGGCTAAAGGAGCAAAAAGATGCATTTTGGAGACTTTTGGAGCACTTTTGGGCTAAGGATGGATAGCTTATGCTTGGAGCCAAAGTGTTGGACGAAATTGAAGACCTAATTGAAGACCAAAGTGTTGGAACCTTGTTCCCTTTAGTTTTAGGACATTTAAACCTTTCCAAATCCCTTATGCCGTGCATCTCCACAATCCCATTCATCAACACATGCATTCACATGCTTTCACAACCTAATCCACATGCACATTCATCCACCTTTCTCCCAAAACCGTACACATGCATTCATCATTCACCACTTATCATTCACCACATATCATTCACCACTTATCATATCATACACTCAATCACTTAACCCATCAATGCCGTGTATAACCCACCTTCATTCAACCAACTTTGCACATGCATTCATCATAACCTAGCTGTCATATTCCCCTTTCATCATCCAGCACCAAACACCATCATTGCCGTGCATTTCATGCACTCCCAACCTTTAATCCACATGCATTCACAAAACATTCACCCTAGCTTTAATTCACATGCTTTCACATGCATTTTCAGCACATTCCCTTGCACATTCCAACCATTGCCGTGCACACCATCAGATTTCCAGCATATTCACATGCATTCCATCCTTTAAAACATTGCACATGCACTCCCTTTAATTAATTAACCCACATGCACTTTGCCTTTCATCATTGCACCACAAATCAGCACATGCACCACCAATTCAGCCAACACATGCTTTCACATGCATTTTCAGCACCAAAGAAGCCATTGCTGTGCACATTCACCTTCATTTCCAGATTTTCCCCTTGCACATGCAGCCACATATTCATTGCACATGCATTTCCAACCCACATGCATCCTTTAATCATTCAAACATGCAGCCACATTCCCTCCTAGCTGTCATGTTCCCCCCATTTCACCTATAAATAAGCATCCATTGCATTCATTTTGATACACTCTTCCATATTCAGAAATTCACCAAAGAGAGCCTTTGTGCCGTGCAAAACAGCACCCATTTCCCTACTAATCCAAACACCATTCCATTCACAACACTTCACACAATCACAAACACTTCTTTGCCGTGCCTTATTCCCCATCCACCATTCCAGAAATTCAACCTTCCCATCCCCCCAAAACTCACCTTAGACCTTGTGCTACAACAAAGAGGAAGATAAGAGGGCCTAAACGTTCATACAATTCAAGTTTGAGTTGTTGGAATGTTTAGGTGTTTCTTTGATTTCAATGTTTAATTTCAATACTCTTTGTTTTGTACGAATGAGGAATGGAAGAGAAGAGGGCCTAAACGTTCATACAATTCAAGTTTGAGTTGTTGGAATGTTTAGGTGTTTCTTTGATTCTTTTTGTTTTGTATGTATGAGGACCTAAACCCCCTTTAGCTAGGGGGTGATTCGAAATATATGTTTATGCTTGCATTTTGATTTGATTACTTCTAATTGCGTTTCATAAGTTGTGGATTCAATTTGTTTAACCGTTTGATTGATAACTTATTTATGTATGTTTATTGAGAGTGCACACTTAATTTTAATGCATGAATATGACGCTAGAATATAAGTGAGTTTCACCTAATAGTTACGAACTTATATTCACAAGTAGTGGAGGTTGCTTATAAACAATCGCGTTAAACGAATTCTTGGCATAAGTTTCATGCGTATTCCATAGTAACGAATGCCTCGTCAACACTTATAATTTTCATAGAGCGTAATGATTCTTGCTTGTATCTCTATTATGCAATCATGTAGGGGACTTATGGGGAATGTTTTGGGTTGTCGTATGCAATCATCCAATTCAATAACGTTAGGAAGATTTGAAGGTTAATTAGTGCATCACGGTTAACTTGGGGTGTTGAGAATTAATGGTTTATTGAAATGCAATTGGAAATCGTTTTATTATGCAAGTATAACATGTATGGAGATGAACTCCTTAGCTAGCATTCATCCATACTTTCATCATATTCATATTTACATTCTGCTTTAATTACAATTTGTTCATTTAGTTTAATTTCGTCAAAACTCAATCCCCCTTTACTTTATTGTCTAATTTAGTTAGAAAGTGTCTTAGTTTATGTTTCTAAGTGTTTTGATTCAATTTATTACATAATTTCGTCCAAATTCACCAAAGTGCTCAAAACTGCCCAGAAAGTGTTTTTAAGGCAGTTTTGAGTGTTTTGGGTGATGTTTGAGTCTTTTGGTTTGTTTTAGTGTTTTAAGCGTTTAGTTTTGCATTCTTTGAGTCTAGATTAGTGTTTTAAACTTTATTTTACGTTTTTGAGTCAGTTTCCAAGTGATTAACAATCCCTCCTAATCCCCGGTCCAGAACGATCCCTACTTATATACTTACTACAATTGATAAAAAGAGGGTTTAATTTGTGTGCGTATAATTCTCGCATCACTTAATAATCGTTTTCCTATTCTAAAGTTGATGCCAAATTATCCAATTAGGAAGCAAATACGCATTCCCATTGCAAGTTGTGCCGTGCACAATTTCATTAGAATGCAATCAAGGAATGATACTTTGTTTCAACAATTTGAAGACAATGATGTTGATGTAGTAGATGAAGAAAGCTCAGGGACAAATCAAGAAGGGGAAAACATGCATTTGAATGACGACAATTTTATGAATGATGTTAGAGACCGCATAGCCAGATCAATGTGGCTTGATTATGTCAATAACAATTAGTCTCAAAGTTTATTGGTTTTCTAGAATGTTTTAATGTAATATTTATTGTCTAAGACTTGAAGTTTAATTTGATTACCGAGCATATATGTGTTGTATTAGCACATGAATATCAAAATAGTATGTTTAAGGTTTAATTTCATATGTTTTGTATATCTTAAAACAAATACATAATTGAAAAAAAAATGTTGTTTTTAAGAGTTAAACCAAACAAGTTTTCAAATTTTTAGATTCAAAAATAGTTTTTAAGTTCAATGCCAAACACGTTTTTGAAACCTAAAAAAAACTATTTCTAAGAAATGTTCTTAAAAGTTAGTTTTAAGAACAATTCAAGTTTTTGAGTAGGATACCAAACAGGCCCTTAATTTTTCTTTTAAATGAAACTATCTTGTATGGATTTAACGATGAAATACAACCAAAAGCAATACACAATAAACATACTGGGAGCCAAACTAGATAGAGATGATGGATATATATGAGCTGAACAAACTACATATCAGGCTTGGTCATGCAACTACTTATGTAGTTTTACTCTCTTTCCACAAGTGGGTAGAAATAGCTAAGCCCTAGGGTATAGTCATCGAACTACTTGCGTAGTCTACTTCTTTACACTCAGAGTGAATTGAAAGAACTAAACCCTCAATAGAACGCCCCCTCCCTTCAAGGCTTCAACCCCAACTAGCTAGTGATTACAACCCATGAACAATACATCAAATATAAAAAATCAGGTGGTTCTTCAAACCAAATTTGCTCGGCACAATGTGGGACAAATCAATAAGTTATCACCAGAGCAATAAATAGACCAACACAAATAGAAACAAGTAAACCTATATATTCATAAGGTAACGCTTGGGACATATATATAATGATGTGACAGTGTATTGTTGGATTTATTGTTAATGATTTAAATAAGAAATTCAAATATCAACCGTTGCATCATGCGATTTACAAATTACGGTGTATATATATGGGAGGTAGATTTGTGCTACGTCTCCAATTATATGGGAGAGGTGACACCAAATTTGAATCTGTCAATATGAATTGTAGTGTTTTTTGTGTTAAATTGTTGATATCAGTAATATGTGGATGAAACTTGAAGATACTCCAATTCAGACCTTTACTACCAACATGAAATAAAGGAGATTCTTTGTGAATTTCACAAATTACAAAACCTATCATAGTAAGGTAATTATCCCTAGCTCGTTGAAAATTAATAAACCAAAAAAGTTAGCGTTGATTACGACA
Organism: Pyrus communis; assembly: GCF_963583255.1. Taxonomy (NCBI): domain Eukaryota; kingdom Viridiplantae; phylum Streptophyta; class Magnoliopsida; order Rosales; family Rosaceae; genus Pyrus; species Pyrus communis. Next base: position 23,279,655 of record NC_084809.1, on the reverse strand, counting down.
CCTCTCATTTTGTCATGATATTAGGAGCCATGCTATTTACACAAGCGACACCTACTGTGTAATAACATGCGAATAACAAGACTCTAATACCACAGCAAAATTAGAGCAACCAAACCATACAAGTTATACATCAGTAGAGAAGTCATATTTATAAACTAGCATGCAACAACTCGTATTGTACGATGTGGGAGAAATCAACTGCTTGTCACCAGAGCCATATGCGACACAAATTAGAAAGAGTACTTAAACACACACATTTCAATCAGAGAGAGACAGAGAGATCGCGGAGTCATGAGGAGGCAATTTGCCAAACGAGGCCTTAAAAGCACCAGTGAGGAGGCAATTTCGTCTTTAGGATATAGAACCGAGTTCCTGACTCCGTCATTTGTAAAGTTCTTACTCGAATTTTCTATTCTAATTTATTTAAATATTTATTTCAATTAAAATATATTTTCAAAATTATTGTAAATATAACAACTATCACTAATTTTACCAACACGTGACATATTCCAGGTTAAAATATACTCCCAATTGTATCAAACTTGTGCTGACAACTCCCTTTGATTTGAATATAACAACAAAGACATGCTGCATAGAGGTTTTGTATCCCACATTGGCTGGTGGCAGAAGTACGCTAGTGAAGTGGCATATAAAAACAGAAGCCAAACTTGAGAAGAACCATATCTTTTTCGGCCTTTTGGCTAAGATTAAGTGTAGTATTTGATTGTATTAGTTTAATTTAGATATGTAAACTAATGGTTTACATGATATTAAATTAATTTTTTGTAGGGTAAAAGTATTATAATAGCTTGCTATTAGGGTTCTCAAGTTATTAGGCTTCTTGAGTGTTGTCCAAGTGTTGCACCATAGCATGGACTCGGCGTATCCCACCAAATATGGTTTAAACTTTTAAAGCTAAATAATGCTTGATTACTTATGAATTAGTAGAAATCTTACTTAATTTGTATTACGAAGTTATGTGTTTGTTATTATAACTGTTAATATTATGAATCATTATGAATTATTTTGTAAAGATTATTTCTGTAAAAAATGAATTAAAAATAAAATCGTTTAGGTAAATATGATCAATTTTCAACTCTAAATGCAATCAACCTTGCAAGATTAAAGTGGTGAAGCCTCTCAATTGTTTCAACTTCCGTTACGAACTCCTTTGAACACAAAACTAAAGCCTCCACTGTCTAGTTATTCCATGAAATTTTCAATGAAAACCTCGTGACGAGAATTCTAATAACTCACTCAATATTGTGTTCGCCATCCTCCACTGGTTCCTTGGCAACCAAAGGGTATGAAACCGGTAAATGAAGGACGGGAAAACCAAAACCACCGGATCCTATTGCAGTGACTGATACGAATACAAATTTTGAAGCTAAGGATTCTTCGTTGTATTGGACTCAGCTTATGTATATTAAACATCGTGATTTATTCAAAGAATTCCAATATGTACGCATGCTATGACTATTTCTGAATCTTGTGCTACAATAAAATGAAAGGAAAAGTTAAAAAAGCATTCATAAATCAGACGAAGAACACTTACCCGTATAAAAGTGATGAATCTACTAGCATTGCGTACAATGATCTCTCAGTTTTTTATTAGAGATATGTACTTAACAGCAACATGACAATCAATGCAAACACGCAAATTCTTCATCACCCTTCTTTGGTACACCATCAGGAATGTTCATTAAGGCGAAAGCAATCGCCAACTTCTCACTATGGTGTGCCGAGTTATATTCTTTCTCCTCATTATCCATATCATGCAAAACAGAGCCGGCTCCTTCTTTAGCTTTCTCTCTCTCATAGCTTTTCTCACCTCAGAAAGATCATGCCACCTTAGAGCTGAAGCATGGATGTTCGAGAGTAGCACATAGGACGCTGAGTCCTGTGGATCCTGCCTAGTAACTTATTCAGCAATCCTTCTTGCCATGTCTACGTTCTTGTGGGTTTTACAAGTGCAGATAACAAAGTTTTCCATATGATAGCATCTGCTTTAACAGGCAATGATCGTATCATTGCCTCGGCCGGCCAAGCAAGCAACCACACGCGTATAGTGTTCTAATTTAGGATGCAGTCCATACTTTTCTACCATAGAATCCAAAAACTCAAGTCCTTTCCGCAATGACTGCACGCATAAAGCAAACTCAAGAAAGTAAACTTCATTTGCCCCCGTTCTCCCTGCTCCATCTTCTCAAACAGCTTAATGGCTTCCTCTCCTCGCCCATGAAACCCATAGGCAGAAATCATAGAACTCCACATTACAGTATCTCCACCTCCAGTTTTCGTGAAAGCTTTCAGTCACTTTAAAAACACTTCCAAACGAGTTTGTGAGCTGTTTAATACAAGGTAGCTTGAATTAAAAGAGCTTAAGACAAGAAGTTTTTAATGAAAAACACTTTATAATTTTTATTAATAATATTGACAATAACAAGTGAGTGGTGATAATAGTTTGAGCGTGGTGGTGACAGTATCATAATTGAGTCAAACTTTAGTAGTACCAGCAACTTTTTTTTCATAACTGAAAATTTATGAAGAAACTGTTGTTGGTGCAACCAAACTTCAACTTAATTACAATACTACCACTGTCTCTTGTTCTTATCATTAAAGAAAGTTCATTAGGTGTTTATACACAAAAGAAAAGTTTGTGAGACTATTTTATTAACATAATAGCTGTTTCTGTTTCTATTATTTCTTTTTATTTTTCTCAACCGTTATAACACGTAGAATAGCAATATCATCGAACCATTATCGCATATATCTGACCGTGATGTACATGTACGAGCTCTAAATTTATGTATAAAGTGTCCTGCATACCAGGTCTCTTTGTTTTCAATTGAGTTCACAAAGAGTTCTCTTTTTTATTTTTTGGGTCAAAATATAAATTTGTTAGATTAGAGAGTTGACGAAGTTCGAACCCACATGATGCAATGACAACACTCCTCTCTGCTGCTGTAGAAGACGGAGTTTAAATATCAGGCTGGAACCAACGATGTAGAACACAAAAAGACCAATAAAAGACCGCAGAGTGGAGGAATTTCATGCCCATGTATGTTTGGTCATCACGTTACACGACTTTACAAGTAATACAAAAAATTACAGCTTTTATACACCTTTACTAACCATAGATGTTTAGCTTAGTGTCGATGACGGTATGAGTTACACTATCTAAACAGCTACAGGCGACGGAACTGCAGCAGGGACCCGGTTTTCAACTGGGATTTCAGCGAATTCGGATAGGAGTGCCCGGAATTCATCCCCGGTCATTGTTTCCTTTTCAAGAAGGACCTCCACGATCTTGTCAATGGCTTCGCGGTTGTTTCTTATGTGGGTCAACGCAATCTCATATGCTTCATCTGATAATCTCTTAATAGCTGTATCAATGTCTTCAGCAAGCTTTTCTGACATTGAGTTCCTTGCCATCATTCTCATAATGACGTCACCGCTCTGAGATGCGTCCATCAATGACCATGGTCCAATATCAGACATTCCGAAGGTGGTGACCATCTGCAACAATGCCAATTAAGTTTCTCAGTATGATAGAATTAATAGTGTCATCTGACATTTTCAATTTCTATGAGAAGATAACAAACATGTTCAATTACCTGTTTGGCCAAACCAGTGATCTGCTGCAAATCACCAGCTGCACCTGTTGTCACCTCAGGCTCGCCAAAGATCACTTCCTCTGCGGCTCTACCACCAAGCCCACCAACAATTCTTGCAAACAGTTGCTGCTTGGAGATCAAGGTAGGATCATCTGCAGGAATAAACCATGTAAGACCCCGAGCCTGACCACGGGGGACTAATGTCACCTTTTGAACAGCATCATGCCCTGGAGTCAATGTCCTGTATTGAGGAGAATACAAAACGTTATTTTGGGTCATTTAAGTTTCTTATTCTACAATTTGAGTTACTTGAGTTTCTTAAGAACAACCCAATACAAGACTAAAATATCACTTACCCACAGATGGCATGCCCAACTTCATGATATGCCACCAAACTTTTACTCTTTCCATCTGTCATTACTGTTCCTTCCATTCCAGCCACTATTCTATCAATCGAATCATCAATCTCTTTAGATGAAATTGCTGACTTCCCACGTCGACCAGCCAATATAGCTGCTTCATTAAGGAGGTTTGCGAGATCAGCCCCACTGAAGCCAGGTGTCCTCATGGCTACAACATCAAGAGAAACACTTCCATCAAACTTCTTATTGCTAGCATGAACCTTTAAGATCTCTGTTCTTCCTCGAATGTCTGGGACATCAACAGACACCTGCCTGTCAAACCGGCCAGGCCTCAGTAAGGCAGAGTCCAGAATATCTGCCCTGTTAGTCGCTGCAACCACGATGATACCAGTGTTGCCCTCAAAACCATCCATTTCTGTCAAAAGCTGATTAAGGGTTTGTTCCCTTTCATCGTTCCCTCCACCAATTCCAGTTCCTCTTTGCCGTCCAACAGCGTCAATTTCATCAACAAATACAATGCAAGGTGCATTCTCCTTGGCCTTCTTAAAAAGATCACGAACTCGGGAAGCACCAACACCAACAAACATTTCAACAAACTCAGAACCTGAGATGGAGAAAAATGGAACACCAGCTTCACCAGCAATTGCCTTTGCTAGCAGAGTCTTTCCGGTTCCCGGAGGGCCAACAAGAAGAACCCCTTTAGGAATTCGAGCCCCAACAGCTGTGAACCTCTCAGGCTTCTTTAAGAACTCGACCACCTCCACGAAATCTTGCTTGGCTTCATCTACCCCAGCAACATCATCGAATGTCACTCCGGTGTTTGGTTCCATTTGGAACTTGGCTTTAGATTGACCAAATTGTAGAGGAAATCCAGGCCCACCTGGACCACCCATGCCCCCGGATGAACGCCTTGAGAGTAGGAACAAGCCCCCAATTAAAATTAGTGGGAAAGCAAGATTTCCAATCAGGTTAAATAAAAGAGAGCCCGAGTCTTCTTGAGCATTATGTGCTGCAAAGTCGATGTTCTTTTCCCTGAACTTCTGGAGGAGCTCTTGGCTTAGCCCCGGAAGTTGAACACGAACCCGCTGCAATCGATTCCCTAACTCAGGAGAAACAGCCTCAACAATTGCAATGGTTCCATTCTCAAACAAATCAACTTTAGTCACCCTGCCCTTGTCCAGATACTCCAAGAACCTGGAATAAGACATCCTTGAAGAAGAGACACCTTGATCATCGGCGGCCAAAGCATTCCCCGCTCCAAGTAAAGCTGGTGCTCCTATTCCCACATTCCCAAGCAACAACTTGAGAAAGCCTCTTCTTCCCTCGTTTTGCCTTTGCTCTAGCGACGCCTTTGTGAGAACTGTTTTTGTCACTTTACCCAACGATGGAAGAGCTGAAGGGTGCAAGAGATGCCTGCCACAAAAGTCCTTGCTCAAATTTGGCCTGCTACCGTGGGTAGATAACCCATTCCCCACAAGGCATGCTGATGATGCTGCCATCTGTAAGTACGATAAAAAAGGCACCTGTAAGTTTATATGCCAAATCACAGACTACTGGAAACGAATTTGAGTAGTTCAACAACCTATGCAGGAACAAAAAGGAAAATATGAGGTCAGCTTAATATTTGATTGCATCTCAGTCCCGAAAAGTAGCTAAAACAAAGAATTAATTTTCAACAGGAGCTAAGGGATTGTTTGGTATTTAACTTGAAAACAATTTATAGTTTTCAAAAACGATGAATCTAGCTAAAATAGTCAGTACTCATAAGTTTAAACCAAAAATGGATTCAAGGACACCGAACAGGCCCTAAATTTATCAAATTCCATTCAACCCAAAACAAAAGCAATAGCATATAGCATATGTGAACCAGGTAAAAGCCAAAAATAAAAAATAAAATAAATTAAAACTGGTTCAATAAATTCACAACAAAAAATGCAAACAAAATCATAGCTATCTTCAAGAAACAAGCATACAATTGATATTTACAGAACCAAAAAATCACATTCAGGAAAAGTACATCAAACCCATGTCTAATTTGATTTGTTTTCCGAGTACAAGTATGAAACCATAGATACAGAAATACACGAACCGCAAGTGGTTGTTAGAGTTTTCTTCCTCAACCCACTCCGTCCGGGGTTCAAACCCTCCCCTCCCTCAGGATACTTTAATGTAGAATATCGATAGTAATCCAAGAAATACACAGAAGCAATAAGCAATACTGATATGCACTCGAGTTTAACTGAAAGTAGAGAATAATGGAGGTCCAGCAGCAGCACAAGAGGAGAAGCGCGTACCTTGCAAAACGGAGAGATTTCGTGAGGGAAAGAACGGGGATTTTAGGGTAGGGGCGAGCTACATAAATAGCTCCAATGAGTCGGGGAAGCCAAATGGGATTTTTTTCAAGGAGTGGATGTGGTTTTAGAGCACCCTACGTGGCTTATCGTTGCTGGGCAGGAGGAGAAATTTTTTATCCTCATAGAAACATCACATGTTTTTAGGTAAGTAATGGTAAATTTTATTTTTGAAATTATTAACTTTTTAATATACATGTTTTATTATTTGTATAGTGACACGGTGTACTATTTTGTGTGTTTATCATATTGAAAAATCTCTCGAGTAAAAAGACTTGGAAGTTGTTTGAAGTTTATTTTTTTGTCAAACGATATATTTTGTTACATTAATCATCAACAGGAATTTGAATCTACCTCATTATACAAAAAATTCGACACTTTTTCATTACTCACTTTAAATTGTTTTTTTTGTTTTTTTGTTTTTGGTCATATTTTCTAGGATGCGGATCTGAAAAGAGCACGTCACTTAACTGTACACAAAATGGAAGAAGGGGCACGTCACTCACTTCGATTAGCCGTGGAGTGTGGACTGGACACAAACACAATCAAACATTCAAACCTTTCACTATCATTTTCTCGCTCGCCGACAATCTTTTTGTTGTGGTAGTATACGTAATCATGGACTTGATTGTATGAGATCTCAATTTAAAAGTAACTCATATTAACAATGAAAACAATATATTTGTGACGTGTTTGATATTTAATTGTGATTAGTAAATTATTGACAGTTTACTTTTTTTATGGTTCCAAGTAATTAGTATTATTCTTTGCCTTCTTTTACCGAGTGTATAAGATAAAAAAAAAATAAAAATAAAAATCTAAGGATGAGAATTGAAATAATATGTTTTAATGTGAGCATTCTATCATTGTCTAGCTAACTTTTCCTTTGCAAGCTTTTGTACCACTACAAGTTTACAACATAAAAGCTAAAAATGATCAGCCATTTAATAATATTTTATTTTTGTCACTTAGTAACTATGGTGTAGTATTTTTCTTCATTTATAAATAAGAGATCTTAGGTTCGATTCTCGTCAAATGTGAATTGAAACTACATTATTGCTAGCCAGGTTTTGCCTACTCCCCTCATTGTAGATAATACCGTTTGTAAAAATAAAATATTTAAAAAAAAAACTATTTTAGTTTTTAATTTTTGCTAAAAAAAACTTATTTTTAGCTAAGCTTTTAATCTCACTTTGCTTTTTGTAGCTCAATGGTCGACACTTTACTCCTTAAAACTCAAACTTCGCTACACTTTGCCCCTTGGAACTCGATTTTGATCTCATTTTGCCCATTGAAACTCAAAAATCGTAATTTTACACTATAAAATCCCCTCCAACATAGCATATCCTAGGACTTGCTTCTCTTTAGGGATGTTTTGAACCTAGTTCTCATTAACTCAGAAATGCAGGACATGAAGGTTTCATCAGCCTTTTTTACAATACAAGCCCAACAAAGCCTATTAATGAAAAAGACCCCAACAATTTCATATTTGTTGTAAACTTTTCTAGTTTAAGTGTGATTGTGTAAATCCTAAATTAGATTTGATTCTAGTTATTCTTTCCTATATGGACTTGTATTCCTTGGGGATGAAGGAGTTCTTCTCCCTCTTATATAAATAAAGGCACTACGTAGGAGGGAATAACACACACATTCCCCTACAATTCTACAAACATATCTTTCTCTACAACCTTTACTTGTTGTCGGCCCCGTTCCCTTAGTAAGATAAAATAAGTTATAACACATTATTAGCGCGCTCCTACCGCTGCGCTTAGGAATCTGACGTGGAAGTTTTTTGCATCAAACCACTTCATCCATATCATCATGCAATCAGGTTCTTCCAAAACAACGGTTTTTATCTCGATATTTTTGTAGCCCTGATAGCATGAACATTCACCATAATGCATGACCCAATTTTACATTTTTCAAATTTTAGATTCTACATAAATTGTGTATGCATTATATTCATAATTGTTGAATTATGTGAATTTGATATTACCATGAATCGCATCAAATAAATGCTCATGCATTAAATTATATAAATATGCATTGAATTAATCTAAAATTGAAAAAAAATATGAAGGATTTTGTTTAGGGTTTCGTCGAAACGCTCCCATGTCGATGGGCCACCCCCGTTACCTTCCCGAGCCAAGAACCCAACCTTGGAGCCACGACTCTAGGCCCAAAACCTAGACCTGACGCCCAGAAGGCGTTGCCCACCATGAAACCGTCGAGTAGCATGGCCTGCAGCCATGCCCATCCACCTCCGCCTACCCTCCGATGACCTAAAAGTCATCCCCGACGAGTTCTTGTTTGAAATTCGATTTTTTTTTCTTTGAAATTCAAATTGCAAATTCTAGGGTTTTACTACGTTGAGAATTCTTCACTCTCTGCTCAAATTTATGGGTTGCTATTGCACCCATGACATTTGTCGTGATTTTTGCACCACGACACGACCGCCTGAAGCGGTGGCACCGATCCTCTTCTTCGGCGATTTCACCCAGCTCGCTTTAGGGTGTCTAGGTCATAGCAAAACCAAGCCCACTTGGGCTTGGCCTATCCCTCGGCAATGCTTCATCCCTTTGGGCTTGAACAAACTCCTCGGCCCGCATCACAGAGCTCAGCTAGCCTTCTGTTGGATCTGGCCCTGCAACACCAGCCCATGCTTGGTGTTCCCGTATCCCCACCGCAGTGGAACCCCACCCCACTTGTGCTCCCGGTGTTCCCTGCAACCCTGTAGCATAGGATCATTGCCCTTATACGGGCTTTTCCCTTTTTGGATCTAGCCCACACTTTTGGGCCTGCTATTCGATCCCATCTCATTTCCTTTTTGCCTTGGGCTTGTAGCCTACCCGAGCCCATTCTAGCCTAGATCCTGGGCCTGGACCTCACGACAGAAAATTGTTCAGCCCACTCATGGGCTTTGGCCTATTATTTTGGGCCCTGCGTTTAATTGCCTAATTATTTTAGGCCCAATGGGTTTTATATTTTTTCACCCGTACTTCAATTTGGCTGAAGTCCAAATAATTAATTCAATTATAATTATAGACCTGAAGTTCTATTTGCATATTTTCTTGTTGCATATTTCTGTATATATATTTGCGTTTGTTTGCAGGAACATATGAACCTGAAGTTCATAATTATTTCGAAACCTGAAGTTTCTATAAACATGCCTTGTTTGAAAACTTGAAGTTTTCCTTAAAAACATCAGCCATGAAAACCCGAAGCTTTTTTATGCGAATTTTAACTAATATATGTCTATTAAAACCTGAATGTTTTACTCCTATGTGAATGGGTTGATATTTTTTCTCCATTTCAGTAACCACATCTTGTCCATCGATTTTGTGATAGAAACATGTCGAATTTGAACAAACTCGACTTCACCGCTTTAGAGGTCTCTGGAAGGAACTACCTTAAGTGGGTCGAAGATGTGAAGCTCCACCTCATTGTAAAGAATTTGCGTCTCGCCATTGAAGATGAGACAGACAACCTGGTTGTCAAAGCTGAGAAAGCCACTACCATGATCTTTATTCGAAGACATATTTGCAAACCAAGTACCTTACTGAAGAGGATCTATGAGCATTATAGGTCACTTTGGCTAATTGCTTTGATCACCAAAAAGACATCTTCTAGCCTGAAACAAGACATGACTGGCTGCATTTGCGCTTCCAAGACTTTAAGTTTGTGAATGAATATATAATTATGAAGTTTGTCGAATCTGATCACTTCTCAAGTTTTGTAACGAAACTTTGACGGAAAAGAATCTCCTAGATAAGACCTATTCGACCTTCTCTGTTACTAATATTGTCCTGCATCAATAATATAGAGCTCAGAAGTTCACTAAGTTCTCGGATTTGATCTCTGTTGTACTTCTCGCTAAAAAGCAGAATTAGTTGTTGATGAAAAATAATCAAGCTCGACCTATTGGGGCGACCGTTATGCCTGAAACACACTATAGCACGAACCAGCACCCAAAATGCTAAAAGAGGCGTGGTAGGGGTGGCCAGAACCCACCATGTCAAGGTTAACAAAGCCAATGCCCATCTAAGGGAGGAAACAAAGCCTAGAAGCTCCTAACCTCGCTCCCAAAGACCCAAACTTCAAGAATAAGGGTAAAGCACCTGAAACCATGGATGCGGATATGTGATATCGTTGTGGTTCAAAGGACCATTGGTCCCATGTTTGCCAAGCTCCCCAGAAGATTGTAGCTAAATATCATTCTCATTGTAAGAAGGTTGAATCAAACTTTATGCAAGTAGACGAACCGGAGAATACCAAGATGAAGGTTTCTGACTTTCAAGAGGCCGTTACCCCTATGGAAAATTAGAATCTTAGACATAAACTTTTTTTTTTTAGTTAAAATAAGACAATGGGGCCAAATTCCACAATAGCGGCCTAACCCCCTTGTATTTTTGGTTAAATTTTGAACAATTTTCCTTTATGTTTGGATTATTTGTTGGTGATTTGTTTTTTGAATATTAAGTTTTTAATTAATTACCGTCCTTGAATGCTTAAAATTATTATGAATTGATGTTTGTTTATAAGAACTTTTATGCATGTGACCAATTTATATTAATTTTTCATTCTAGGTATGACTAATGGGGAAGTTAGTTGTCTGGCAGATAGTGCAACCATACACACTGTTTTTGCGTGAACACATCTATTTCACTAACTTCATACCTAAGAATGCACCTCTAACAACCATCTTAGGCCCATCCAACCTGATCGAAGGATACGGTAAGGCACATATAACGTTGTCCAATGGTACAATTTTGACCATTGCTGAGGCATTTTATTCTCCGTGTTCTGGAAGAACGTTGTTGAGTTTTAAGGACATTAGAGATAATAATTACCACGCTAAAACCCACATAGAAAATGAAGTTGAATTTCTATGCATAACTTCTTATGAATATGGCCAGAAGTGTATTCCATAAAAGATAAAGTGTATCCTGAGTGGTATATATATTACGACCATACGCCCCATAGAGAGCCACTATGTGGCCGGTCCTACCTCTGGGACTGCGCACGAAATTACGTTTTGGCATGATCGTTTGGGATATCCTGGACGAATAGCAATGCGCCATATCCTCGAATAATCACATGGGCATCCATTAACCCGAAATTTAGGTTCGATTCAAGGAATTGCATGTTAAACATGTTCAATGGAAAAACTTATTACTAAGCCTTCTTATGACAAGATTTGTTCAAATCCTCCTATTTTTTCTACAAAGGATTTAGGGGGACCTTTGTAGACTGATTCACCCTCTATGTGGACCATTTAGATACTTTATGGTTTTGGTTGACGCTTCCACACGTCGGTCACACGTGTGCTTGTTGTCCACAAGGAATGTTGCATTTTCCAAACTGTTGGCTCAGGTTATCAAGCTTAAGGCTCACCACCCTGATTACCCGATCAAATCTATTCGATTGGATAATGCTGGAGAATTCAAATCTAAAACTTTTGATGACTATTGCATGTCAGTTAGGGTTAAAGTTGAACATCCTGTACCCCTTATTCACACCCAGAACGCCCTGGCAGAGGCATTCCTTAAGCGCTTACAAATGATTGCTCGATCGTTGGTTATACGTACTAAGCTCTCAATCGTTGCTTACCGGATACGAACCTCACATATCCCATCTATGCGTTTTTGGTTGTGCTATCTATATGCCGATTTCACCACCCTTATGTACAAAAATGGGGCCTTAGAGAATGATGGGAATCTATGTTAGATATGATTTTCCTCCGATTATTCGTTACTTAGAACCTTTGACAGATGATTTGTTTACCTCTCATTTCGCGGATTGTCACTTCTATGAGATAGTATTCTAGTCGTTAAGGGAAGATAAGAACGTCAACGTTCTTGAAGAACGGCGCGAATTATCATGGACGACTCTCACTTTGTCTCATTTAGATTTTTGCACTGCTCAGTCTGAAACTGAAATGCAGCGCATATTAGATCTCCAGAGCATAACTCAGAGCATGCCAAATGCTTTCATCGATCTAGCACGAGTGACAAGATCGCATATTCTAGTTGTGAATGAGCTTGCAAAGATTGATGTATCAAATGTACGACAGACTTCTCTTTTAGAGGCCCGTGATGCTAACTTCGGTGATCCACGTATATTGGCGGCTAGCCAATCATCTGCCCTACACATAAGCATGGTAGACCTTTGGGTTCAAAGGATTCACACCCCCGGAAGAGGAAACCCACGACACATGCACTTGAGCCTAACGTGAATCCGACTGTTGTTTACTCATTCTATCCAACTCATGAGGAAATTCTAGATTACGAAAGTGTCCTTGAAGAGACGAATCCACCTCCCGAGAATCGTGAGATTTCGGTCTATTATGCTAGCTTAGATGATGTGTGGTGTAGAAGTGAGATGATGATCAACGATGCATTAACATATGCAGTAACTACTGAGATCATGTTGAGCGATGAAATTGAACCTCATTCAGTTGATGAATGTCGACGTAAAACTGATTGGTCAAACTAGAAACAAGCAATCCAAGTCGAACTCGATTCACTTGCGAAACGTAAGGTGTTTGGACCTGTAGCTCCTACTCCTCCACATGTGAAGCCTGTTGGCTACAAGTGGGTTTTCATTTGGAAGCGTAACGAAAAGAACGAAATTGTGCGTTACAAAGTTCATCTTGTTGTGCAAGGGCTCTCACAACGCCTCGGGATTGACTATGACGAAACTTATTCACCCATTATAGATATGATTACTTTTCGCTACCTTATCAGTTTGGTAGTTTCTGAAAAACTGAATGTGCAATTGATGGACGTAGTAACTACGTATCTTTATGGGGATCTTGATACGAAAATTTATATGAAAGATCCCGAGGACTTACATTGACTAGATCAAATATTTCCAAACCCTGGAACACGCTCTCAATTCGGCTAAGGCGTTCACTCTACAATTTAAAGTAATCTGGAAGAATGTGGTATAATCGTCTAAGTGAGTATTTGACTAGTCAGGGATATGTGAACAATGAACTATGCCCTTGTGTGTTCATTAAGAAATCATATTCCGGTTTTGTGATAGTTGCAGTATATGTCGATGACATGAACCTTATCGGAACTCTTGAAGAGATCGTGAGAATTGCCGCTCACCTGAAGTCGAAATTTGAGATGAAAGATCTAGGAAAGACTCAATGTTATCTTGGTCTCAAGATAAAACACCATTCGGATGGAATTTTAGTACATCAAACGAACTACACTCGGAAGGTGTTGCACCGTCTTAATAAGGATAAAATGAAGCCATCGAGTACTCTTACGATCGTTTGATAGCTAGATGCAAAGCGAGATTCCTTCCTTTTGAAGGAGGATGGTGAAGAGATTTTGGAGCCTAAAGTTCCTTATTTAAGTGCGATAGGCGCTTTATTGTATTTAGCTCAATGCACTAGACCCGACATCTCTTTCGTTGTTAATTTTTTGGCAAGATACAATAATGCATCAACACGTAGACACGTAGACTGATGTTAAAGACAGCTTTTGCTACATTAAGGGTACTACGGATTTAGGTTTGTTTTATCCCTACGAATCCTCAAGTAATGCCGCACCCCCTGCTTCTTGAGTCGATTATCGCCCTGTTGGTTATGCTGGCGCATGATACTTATCTGATCCACACAAGGTGCGTTCTTAAACGAGTTATGGCTTTACCGTTGGCAGCATCGCTATCTCTTGGAGGTCAACTAAACAAACCTTAGTTGCCACTTCATCTAACCATGTTGAAACTCTCGCCTTACATGAAGAAACTCGGGAATGCTTTTGGTTGAGAACACTTGTGGGCCATATTCGAAGCTCCTGCGATCTTTACCCCGTCGTAGATGTCCCGATGAAGATCTATGAAGATAATGCAACATGCATCGAACAGCTCAAGAAGTGTAACATCAAAGGAGACAGCACCAAACACATTGTGCCGAAGTTCTTTTTCTCACATTAACAACAAGAGCATCAGAAGATTGAAGTCACGCAAATTTGTTTACAAGACAATGTGGCCGGCCTCTTCACCAAATTACTACCGAATGCGACATTTCAGAAACTTGTTCAAGGAATTAGTTTGCGTACAGTTTCTAAGTTGTAACATTGCTATTTCTCTATGGAATTGTGTCAAACTCAGGGGGAGTATCCAGAAGAATACTTGCTTGATCTTAATGTATTCTTTTTCCTATGATTAGGAGCATTTTTCCCACTGGGTTTTGCTACCTAACTAGGTTTTGACGAGGCACCCACCTTGGGTTGATCATATCCTTGATGATGTCCCGTAGAAGTTTCATTTGACTTTACATTTCTCACGCATTTTTCCGTAGACTATGAATTTTGTCCCTACTCGGGTTTTTGCCATAGCCATAGGGTTTTTTTAGTGAGACTTACTTCTTTATGCAAGTTCCTACCTTATTGAGAATAGCGTTGTTCCCAGAATCAGTGCCGGCGAGTCGACTTCCTCAACTTTTACATGATGCTGAATCTACCTTGAGTATTTACACACTAAAGGGGCAGTGTTGTAAACTTTCCTAGTTTAATTGTGATTGTGTAAATCCTAGATTTGATTCTCATTATTCTTTCCTATATAGACTTGTATTCCTTAATAAAGGCACTATGTGAGAGGGAATAACACACACATTCCTCTACAATTCTACAAACACATCTCTCTCTATAACCTCTACTTGCCGCCAGCCCCCTTCCCTTAGTCAGATAAAATAGGCTACAACAATACATGAAAATAAGTTTTTGTTGTATTTTTTTTGTAACTGAAATTAGTTAACAAACAAGTTTTTAGTGGGATAAAAAAAACTGGCGGACTGATCGCTAAATAGATACAAATAGGTGCAACTTGTTTTCAGTTTTCCATTTTAAAATAAGTGAAAGTAAAACGCCCCTTAGAATACAAAATCAATGAGAAGTGGAACCTTGAAGTACATTGTAAATTCCAACGTCGCCTTATTTTGAGCTAAGCACGGCTAAATTCGAGTCGTTACGATAAAAAGTAATCAACCATGCTGTCCAGAAAAATGGGGTGTTTAGAGGTGCTGTAGTTATTCCTAACAACCGTGGTGAGTTCATGGCGGCCTGTGCTATTCTAATTCAAACAGACCTTACTGTGGGAGCTACGGAGGCGATGACAACGACGTTTGAGCTGGTGGATTTATCAGTAGTGATGAAGGTCTACTTGACAACAAAAGAGCTCGTTGGGTACACATGATTGGATTGGAATGAAAAACTCTCCAATTTCAAGTTATAATAAGGAGAGGATTAGCTAGGAAGGGATTTCATCCCTTATAATCTAACCATTTAACAAGTATCGGAATGTTTTAGTCATTAATTTAGTACAGGTGGTCATAATTTTATATTTTTTTTCCATTCAACACATCTTTAATTAGTAGATTATCAATTTCAAGGTTTATTTTTAGTTAAGCTTTTATTTTAATCTCACTTTACCCCATGTAATTCAAAAGTTACTAATTTACTCTCTGAAATTTAAAATTCGTTCCACTTTGACTTGTAGACTCTCGTCTTCTTTCTAAAATTTGCAAGTCACCTCCTAAAACATATATAGGACTCAACACTCAATAAGACTATGCCACATGTGCAATAAATTTGATTGTAAATCTCCATTATGCATTAACATTCAACAATTAGATAACATTAACAAGAAATTGAATAGATGAAAAAATAAAAAAGAAATTGATTAACCTGGCTCACCCAAATCAAACGTTAACAGATCTAAGATAATGTGGAGTGAATGTTGAGTTTTACACATACGACTTTAAAGTTTCAGGGGGCAAATTGGGATCAAAATCGAGTTCTAGGGGCAAAGTGAAGCGAATTTTGGGTTTCAGGAAGTAAAGTTGTGACTTTTGAGTTATAAGGAGCAAAGTAAGATTAAAATTGAGTTCTAGAAGGCGTAGCTAAAATAAGCCTCAATTTAATCATGCGTACAAAAAGAAGCCCGAATTTAGAATGATTCAAGAGATAAGAGCTATGTGTTTGCTCTTTCATTCTCCTTGTTGATATTGCAAGAGGTACCAAGCTCGAAACCCGCCTCCTATCTTGGTACAAAGAAAAGCGTGTGTATATATGTATATATAGATATTTTCAGTGTTTACTGAGATATAGAAAACCTACAAACTGGGCAATGACCATTGCTTTTCACCCAAGGCACAATGCATTCTTCATGAAACATATGCTTACAAGGAGTGAGCATAACCTCTTGTTTGGGCTCAAAGTCTTCCAAGCAAATGGCACACCTCTTGCTATTTTCATCAGTCTCCATTTCCTTCTCATTCATAACTGTGTCTCTGTAATACAAGTTCACCCTCTGCGATATTCTCCGAAAAGGATTGTATATCTCTTTCTTCAGCTTCTGCAATGCCATCTATTGCTCGTTAGGGGTCAATCTGGAGTCTGCTTCAAGTCTAGGGGGGGCCATATTCCATTGTCTGCCGATCATCTGTCTAGGGTCTGGCTGTCTTGCCATTTCATGGACCAGAACATGAATTCGGAACTTGGTGCTACTGCTGAACTGTAAATTTTTCAGCAGTAGAAGGCGATTAATTGCAAATCATCAAGAGAGGGATAACAAATAAAATGCAAGAGTAATGGCTGTGCTCGAATGAGGCACATTAGCGGTTAGATCATATATGAACTGATGCTAAACCAAATACATATGCGTAAAAATCATTTGATTGATACGTGAATCAATGACATGAAAAAATGAAAAGAAAAAGCTGCATGTGAATTGTGGTCTTGACTGCGATTACCCTGCTAAGCCAGGAGGTCTTGCAAGTGCTAGCGTTCCCTCAAATGGTCGCCTTGAATCCGACGCACCCGTGCTGGTAACCTGATTATGCAACGAAAATAGTTTATGTCATAACCTATACACGGTTTCATAAAGAAAAAGGGAAAGAAACCATACTTACTTGAGTGTCTTGAAAATTATCATACAGGGGAGCAACAGGGTTCCCAAAAGCCCATTCACCATCATCGTCCTAAAAAATCCCGAAGAAGAAGTCAAGCGGCTCATGGTAGGTTAGACGAGGATGAGGAAGAGGAAGAGGAGGAGAATAGGCATTGTTGGTACTGCTCATGATGTCTAATGTTCTGTCTATCTCCGGAGTTTGAACTTCCTATGCAATATTGTTGATAGGTTTTGGGGTTTTAAGAGTTTTTATTCCTTCCTCTTCTTCAAGGTTTACATATATCCTTGTCAATTAAGATTGTCATCTTTTGTGTTGTAGATGCTTTTTTCTGCTGCGATGTGCAAGAAAAGCTACCGTAGACTCGACAAAAAGAACAACGTAGGAATCGATTCCAATCTGTCTCAGATTCTATCTTTTCCTGTTTCCGCAATGTGATTGAGATAACAATGCACTCTACGGCAGAGGTTTCCCAGCATTGGCTACACACACATTCACACAACCGAACAATCAATCACTCATTCTTACGAGTCAATCAACAGTTTACAGATGCTTGTGCGCCTTGGATTTTGTCCACTGTAGTGCACTCGCCAGTTCTCAAAGTTTATTCCTCTGAGTCTCAGCTTTCAGTAGGCTTCTCAATTCTAAACATTCTTACCTTTCTTTCACGGAGGATGTTGTTTGATTCAGTATGAGTCATGCATATGGAAAATTACGTGTAAGATGAAGGTAATGATCAGGTATGTTAAGAAACATATCAGCTTTCCTTTCTTCTTTTATGGCTAGTAGAAAAAGAACTTAAGGTCCACATTGTTATAACAATCCTCGAATTCGAAGGGCTTGAATTTCATTTTTTAACTAAAAAGTTGCTTCAGGTCGTCATTTTCTTCTAAACCTGTGGTCAGACTCCCAAACCAACCTGCAGCGAGTAAAGAAATAGCATAAAACAGGAAGAACTATGAAGCTCAAAGCAAGGTAAGCAATCGGAGATGTAGAAGATACCTCGTGACCAAAGTTCTGCTTGCTGACAACTGTTGATAAAATGCATAGATGTTACTTGCTCATAGTTGAAGACAAGCAGAAGTTCCAAAAAATTGAACCCACAGACATGAAAGCTACACGAGCTTGAAGAGGAACCACCCTGTATAGAAAGCTATTCCGGTCAAATTTTTACACAAAGCTACCACTTAATTTGGTATTTAAAAGTGAATTATATGCCAGAGTACGATGTTATACGAAAAGAATTTTTCCATCACCCACTGCAAAAAATCTTTCATTATCTTTGTAGAAAATAAGTAGTTTATAAACGATTTCCAACACTGTCTATGATGGCACTAATGGAGGCACAGCCAAATTTCCCGTACCAAGGGAGACAGAAAAAAGAGGAAATAAATCGCAGAAGAGAAAATGGTGTACCAGAAATTCAATAAAGTGACAGGTATCCAGAACCTAAACCCTGCACAAATTAATATAACGAAAACTGAAAATATGAGTTTATGAAATCTGAGCTGCAAAGTGAATGCAAATAACAATCAAAAGAAGTTTACCATAAAGTAAAGTGGGAAGAGCATCTCTTTGGTACTTCCCTGGAAGCTCTGACACTTTCCCTAGCCATAAATTGTTCCATGCAAAAACAACAGCAATCACACATGGACCAACCACAATTTGATTTAACAAAACCTGTAAGTAGAAAAAAGCTATGAGATACCTTCCAAATTAGGTGAGATACCTTCCAAACTAGGCTTACTTTCATTTTTTGTTTCCTCAAAATTTATTTTGGGGTTTTTCAGAGTTCCTTACAGTCATAATACCTCAAGATTGATGTAAAAGAGGTCGAACCTTCAGCAGTAGGTTCTCGACAGTTTTTGCAGGCAAAGAATGATCAAGATACTGGTACCAGGCATAAGAACCAGGGCCATACAAAAGAAACCCATAGGAAGTCATCCGCAGTGCACGAAGCCAATCATGGTCTGAGAGGAGAGCACGTTTTACATCCTAACAAAGAGAATTTGGTCACTAAACTCAAAGGAACACAAATACTAATGTACCAAAGCATCCATACAAGACATAAACTATAAAGATTAGACAAGACGAGACCAATTAACGGAGCTACAAAGAGTCATCAAGCGGATGGACCACACAAATCAACTAGGAGGCACACCATGATCTTCATAACATTATCCATTATAAATGAATTTTCTAGCATTTGACTCCGCACCACAGAGATGTGTGGTCACATACTTGAAAAATAACCCAGAAAAAATTAAGTGAATGCTTGGATAATTGGTTTACATAAATCCTTCCTGGTTGAGACCACACATAAGAATGACGTTGCCGTAAACTGACAAGATAACTTTTCCACTTGTTCATCGATGAGGGGTATCCTTCGAAGACAGAACCCAGTCAAGATGATACAGGTCAACTCCTCCTGGCACCAAAGATCTTACCATTTCCAAAAGAGACTTGATTCTTTTCCATTTCCATGCAAGAGTTCTCCCGAAAAATGGACAGCTTCCCTTTCTTAAGAACCCATACAAGATTTGTCACCGCAAAAAAGATTAAGGTAATATGTTTCGAACCTAGAATTGTGTTCGCTAGCGGAGCCAAAAGTCTAAAAGAAATTCAAGATCTACAGCCCAAAGTGTTGATCCATCATTTCACCTGCTACAAACTTGAATCCACAATCTTCGGCTAAGCAATAGCTTAGCGGGTAACAACCTATAAGCTGGGAAATTGTAGTCTAACAGGGCCATCCAACCATATGAGGCACTTGTTCTTTCTAGTCAGTTTAAAACAACGAGATCCAAGAGTTTCCTTCATTTAACACAACACATACAACCAAGGAGCACCGGTTTAGCATTCGCGCCAACTTTGGTACAGTTATAAGAAACAACATTCCAGCAAATTAATAAGTAGCTGCTGCACTCAGAAATACATAACCAACTCTCAGTTACAAACCTCGATATCCACGGGTTTATAAGCTAAAATGCAATTGGCGTACAATACGGCCAGTCGCTTCTCGTGGATTTTCATAACCCTGCTGTGCAAAAATGGGATATGCATTTCAAAGGGGTGCCTGGGTATGTATCATGAGCCATACGGAAATGGATCGAGTAATTTACACAGCCAGAGACCGAAAAGTTGGTCCTTTTTCACTCCAAACCCCAACTATAAATATTTCCAAGCCTCAAACTTTATAAACCCTCAAAATATTCTGAGCAACCAAACATTTTCCTTACCCCACATTTTCTCAGCAACCAAACACATTATAAAATTCCAAGATTTATCTTTATCCTACATTTTCTCAGGAACCAAGCAGCTAAATAAAGCCAAGAAAGAGACGTTAAATTAGACAAACCTGTTGGTTTTCCGCCTCTGCTTTTCTCCAGCGCTGTGTGAGCTGAGAAATTGTATCTCCCGTCAGAGCCAGTGAGCCAGCCGTGGCGGCTTGCTTTAAGGGGAACCAGTGACGGGTTCTTCCGGTTGCGTCCACAGAATTGGAATTGGAGGAGGACTGGGATTTGGAATCGAATGGGCGTTTGCTTGGCTGCTTGGGTTTTCTGGGGGATGAGGAGTTCCAACCCCAGAGGCCGCCATAGCCGCCACCGCCAAGAACATTCATATTCTCAAAGCAAAGCAAACGCAATGTGAGTAACGGTGTGCGTGCCGCGTTATTGTTACCGACAGCGGACACGGGTCTGGTTGGCCCGGGTAGAGCTCCAGTTAACCCGAATTAGATTAGTGGTATTGACTCTCTTGGTAGTTTTAAGTTTATCCTGATTTTATTTTGCAATTCACTTTTATTTATTTATTTAATTTAACGTTTAAAAATAGTTAAAAAATGGTGTGGGAATCACCTCACTTCTACAGTGAAAATCTTTTTAGAAGATTCTTGTTAGTACTTAATCAAAATCAGACGATTATTTAGTCATTTAAAATCGATATTGGTGAAGAATATGTTCGATATTGGTGAAGAATATGTTCAACATTGGAGAGGGCACATTGCCTAACAATAAACGAATTATTATTTCGGGGATTAATTATTTCCAATGATAATGCTATAATACGTTATGTCACATTTTAGTGGAATGATCGTCTTCTAGACTTGTAGTTGGCGATGCTCTGTCCATGCCTCACCACGGATCCCCAAACTTTTAGCACCTGGTTCATCAAGCGGATCAAGGACCCTTCACGCGGCAGACAAATAGTCCAGAAAACACTTGGCAGATTGTGGTACTGAAAGCAGGAGACAAGGCGTTTACGCCACAAATTACACCGGCTTCAACTGCAAAGCAATCTCATCGGCCTAATGAGGAGCCCGGAAATAGTAGAACGAGTGACACTTCAAAGAATTCTGATAAATCGAAAAAAGGTGTGTTTGTGCCATACTTGATCAATCCCGAAACTATTAAACAGCGGTCAACTTTATACCTTCAAGGGCTCATTGAGAGGTTCACGAAGCATAAGTGTTTTCCTCCAACCAAAAGGCCAATCATAGAACGACACATGTTAATGTCAGAATAAAACTCTTAGAGTCACATCGATCGCGGACGAAAGCCGAAAACTCTCCACAAATATAAAAGAAGATCATTTTCCTACAATTTATCCCTAATCTCATTACTGTATTTAAACTTGGCATTAAAACCCACTAATGATGATTATGTTTTAATCTATGTATGGTGTAACCTCTTCACTATTAATGAGAACTCCTCAACCCCGTGAACGTAACACTAAACCCTTAACCTATGTATTGTGTAACCTCTTCACTATTAATGAGAACTCCTCAACCCTGTGGACGGTGAACAATGCGCATCTTGTGTTTGCTTACCTACCTCTATCTCTTTATATATTATCATCACTAAATGACCGAAACAACCGAACAAAGATCATAAAATTGACATTTCACGTTGTTCCAAAGTCTCATTGATTTTGTGCATCAAGTGCATCCAACAATGGAATGAAAAGGACCATGTCGCAAGTTTTAAGGAAAAGGTGAAAACCGAACAAATGAACCAAGATGAAGTTCCAAATTTCCAATGACGAAGAAGTAAACTTTACAATCTTTGTAACGTGCACTGCCATAGTGAGATTATCAAGGGATCTCACCTCAAACGGTACGAAGCACCAGAATATGGTGCAATTCTTGTGATGTAAGATGCACTACAATCTTTGAAAGGAAAAAGAAAAAAAAAGGGGGTGGGGGTGTGAAAAGAGAAACAAATGTGGAAGAAAGCAAATATATTGAAGAACTTGACATTGATTTTATTGTAATGTTCAGACGAGTTCCAGAAAGGGGCATTTGTAATGAAGGAAACTAGGCCTTTTGAGAAGTTGGCATTGCGAGATTAACCGCACTGCTGCCCGGTAGATTCTTCCATTGCTGAGTAACTGTTTTGATCTGTGTGAAAAAGTTGACACCAGCTTTGCCTGTAATTCAGAGCAAACAAACTCTTACAATTGACCAAATCCAGGTAATTTATTGTATACAACCAGCTTTTGAACAATTAACTATTGAAACGAGAGAAAATATTGCTATTATCATAACAAGTTTGCGTAAGAGGTGATAAATATTTTACCGTAGAAATTCAAATCTCCTGCAAAAGATGCCTTGTTGCCAGTAAAAGAGAAAAAGGGCAAGGGAACTGGAATAGGAACATTGATTCCAACCTATTTCATGCGCAAAGTTAGAAATTGATACAAAGCGAGTAAAACAAGTTAGAAATTGATATTAAACGTATCAATGTAGCCATCACAGTTTAACTGAATATAGCTCGAAGTTAAAATGGTAAACCATTCCCAACCAGAGCCAAACTAACAAATCTGCTGTTATATACTACCGTCAACTAATCTCCATAGTTCATATTACTTTTCTTGCTAACTCAGCTGCAACAGATGCTTAGGAACTTGACTTACCTGTCCAGCCTCAATCTCAGTCTGAAATTTCCTTGCGGCTACCCCAGACGTAGTAAATATAGAAGCTCCATTGCCATATCTGCTCAAAATAATTCACTCACATGAACAATATATTTTTCTTCTCCACTAAAGCTAATTAAGGCAACAAGAAAATCAATGAGTACTTGTTTCTGTTAACAATGCTTATTGCCTCGTCTAAGCTGTCCGCCTGACATTAAGAAGAAATCAAATTTGTTAACACCCATACCAGGCAATGAGAAAGATGAATCGCAGAGAAACACGAATGGAATCAATAAACATACCTCCATGCAAAGAAGAACAGGACCAAAAATCTCTTCCTGCACAAAACAAGGTCGAAAAACAATCAAGTCCATCCCAGCATAAAATTAAGTAACTTTTTTCCTTTAGAAACTCCATCGAATTTGAGTAAAAAAATAAAAGGTGCTGTTATTGGCACTCCAAAACATCATTGTGCATTCCAAAGTTTTTATGTTTAGAAAGAAAAATACACTTATCAAGAGTGCACAATGAGTTTTTTGGAGTGCCAATAAAAAGCACCCCAAAAAAGTGACAGGGACCATATCTGAAACCATTAAGTTCTCCAAATTATGTGGATGTCATAGCTACAGACAATACCTTGTAGCACTCCATGTCAGCTGTAACATTTGATATGATTGTAGGACCAATGAAATTGCCATGCTCATATCCCGGGACCTGTTTTGTCACCCATAAATGAGTAGATAACTGACCAGTGATTATCTTTGAAAAAAATTGAGTCATTTAAGCATACTTGTTATCTAACAGAACACATGCCGACACTTGCAATAAAATATCAGAGGCATCTAATGCAGCAAGTAAGCATTAAGTCAGAAAGCATAAAAAAATACCGCTATACTTCTGCCATCAAGCAATAGCTTGGCACCACTTTCAACACCAGATTGGATTAATTTACATATCCGTTCCTTTGCCTGTGAATGAACCCGGTAAACAATTGTTATCAGTCAGTCAAGAGCAAAGAGGATGTTATCTGTCAAGGAGTTGCCACTTTAACAACAAATATGCTACTTGGTTACTACTCATTCAAGTATATGATAGATAATATATAAAAATTAGGCTTCAACAACATTACTATTTGGTAATCTGATTGGTGGCAGGACAAAAAAAAAAAAAAAACCCTTTAATTTTCTTACCTGTCTGCTAATTACTGGACCAAGGTCAGCATCAGGTTCTGTTCCAGCATTTACTTTCAGACCTTTGGCAGCCTCCACAAGTTTGTTCTCCCTGAAAAAGTTAAATAGCTAAAATTTAATGACAGTAATCAAATTAAAACCTAGGTTACATGGAAATAACAAGACATCTGGGATACCAAGAGAGAAATGTGACAAGGTTTTAGGTGATGTGTACACTAACAAAATGGACACAGACAAGAAATCAATTTTTACTAAAATCGTTTCTTGGGTTTTTTTTTTTTTTTTTTTTTTTTCCTGAGGAGTCTTCTAGAAAGCAGGATTAAGGGTGTGCATTGTTTTTCATCCTTCTCAAGCCCTAGGGAACATATTGGAGAAGCCTTCTAGCAAATAGAACATTGTCTTAGCGGTAAGTGGAGATGGATTCGCTAGAACATTGTGATAGCAGTAAGTGGAGATGGATTCAAAAGGTCAGGCCACTGAAGGTCAACCTTCCTTTGGTAACACTGAAGGTAAGTTTCAAGCTTTCAGCCTTCAATCAAAAATGGATACACTAATGTGAACTAGAAGGCTAAACCTTATGAAATTTAAAAATAATAGTAATAATAATACCATGACTTTGAATCTCCAACAAAGACAACTGTGCTGAGTGCCATGCATCTTTGTCCTGCAGCACCAAAGCCCGCAGCAACTAAAGCATTCAAAGTAGCTTCAGCACTAGCATCAGGCATGATAATGGCATGGTTCTTTGCCCCCATATTGGTCTGGAGAAATAGTCAAATCAGGAAACAATAAATTTCACCCTCAACTGTTTCAAGGGCATGAAAGCTACCATTTGGCTCAAAAGCACAACTGTTATATATGAAGCGGACTTACTTGAACACGTTTCCCTTTAGCTGCAGCTCTTGAATATATGTGCATGCCAGCCTTTTGATGTAAACATAGGAACATTGTGTAAGGATACAGCTAGGGTCAGTCAACTGATACGACATGAACAAAAAAATTGCAAAAGGTAGAAATCTAATATTTTGTTATTCAAAGGGAGAATTTGGTAAAAGCATGTTCTTTTGTTCCAGAACTACATCGGTCCTCTTAAATGGCTATATCGGTCCTCTTAAATGGCTACATCGGCAACTATACTGCTAAACAGACATGCAAACTTATAAATTTGAACAACAGTTCACAACCAATGTAAAAGCATAATATTAAACCCGGAAAATTTTAAGTTGCAAAATTTTGGAACCAACTAAAGGTGTCTGAACAGAAACCAACAAACTTATCCCTACAAGAAACAGTTCAAACTTGTCTAACCACAAAACATCCAGATGCATAAAGAAACTCAAAATAAAAAACTTCATACTTCAAAACTCTAACCATCTGATTAAAAAATTCACTTCTACGAACAAACTATAATATTATATTTATTCTCAGTGACGTGATATGCAGGCGAGCACATACATGAAAACAACAATAATTAACCACATAATCTGACAAAAAATTAATGCTCAGGCATTTTCTTTTGTTTATAAGATTAAATATAAACTCAAACCGCAAAGCAATCCATAATGTTAAAACTACAAGGCTATTAGGGTTGTCGAGACTGCAAGCTACAATCTGAAAACTATAAAAGTAAAAGAAATTGGAAGGTGGTTGTGATCATTATGAGTAAACTTACAGTATTAGAACCCACAAATGATACAGCTCTGATATCATCATCATCACAAATTGCATTAACAATATCCTGCCACAAAGTAACATACATTTAGGAAAATCAAATCCCCTAAAGGTAGCAAACTTCTAATATCACTTCGTCCAATTAAAAAAAATTGTCTTTCAAGCAGTCATAAACACAACTGTACAACACATGGAATATAGCATTGTTGAGATTTATAGGTGCAAAACTCTTAGCTTCTCTTTCTCACACTTAGAGGCAACCAAACTACAAAGTCCCCTTCTATTGAGGGATCCCTCAAACAACCTTTACTAGAGGGGCACCCTGTGGGACATGTTCCAAATAAAATTCAATGATCCTAAATTGACAACCATTAAAACACTAAATTGACAACCATTTACTTGACTGGTTAATTGCAAGGATGATCTTTGAAGGAGGCCTAAAAACTAGACTGTTAGGATTGTTGAAACCAATGTGAGTAGGCCCTACAAATGTATCCCAAAAAATAAGTTTATCTGGGGGATCCCTAACCTGAAGCTCATTACTGAACTACATTTATATTTCTAAGGTCAGCAGCAATCAATTATCAATACAAACCACGGGGAAGCTTTTCTTCATAATGAAGGAATTCGCACGTAAAATGCTTCACATTTAATGTCTGGGGCCTTCAAATGATTTACGCAATAATTAAATAAATAAATCTACAGAGCCAAGCAATGAAAACAGATATTTTCTTTTTATGAATCTCTTTATTTTGCTTCTTACCAATGACCCATGAGATGGCAAATATATCTAAAATGCATTGATCAAAGATTTTCCACATCTTCTGAGTGAATATCAATTAAAGATCCTACGTGAATCCTAGAAAGTATTTGGCCATCTAGTTAGGCAGAACTTAAGACAATAACAGTAGTGCTTGTAAAAGTAGTCTGAGTCATACATTGGTTCCATGAACAATATTTAAGACACCATCAGGCAAACCAGCCTCCATTGCTAACTCTGCCAGAATTACAGAAGCCCCTGCACATATTAAAATATAACAACTCACTTTCAAAGTTTAAGCATGAAGATTAAATTGTATCCTTGCCAGCATGTACAGACCCAGTCAATGTACATAGGTCATTACGGAAAATAATAGCATGTTAGACAATCAAGATGGTATCTAAGGATATGACCAGTGATTTCATTAAATCCTTCCATTTGATAGATTCTAGCAAGTAATAGTAACTAATATGTTAATAAAAAAGCATCGCAAAAATTAATCATTTAGGCTTGTGTTGTTTTTAGTTTTAGTTCACTTTTTGTGCTTGATAGAGGGTTAAAGTATATGGGGAAGGGAACTGTTATTAGCACTCCAAAAATCTCATTTTACACTTCTCACAAGTGTATTTTTCTTTCTAATTATAGAAAGTTTGGAGTGCCAAATGAGATTTTTGGAGTGCTAATAACAATTCCCTATGGGGAAAGGAAGGATGAAGAAGGGTGGTGGGAGAGAGAGCAAGAAACAAAGAAGAATGAATGAAAAAAAAATTCTTTTAAGTGAAACCACTTTAAACAGTTTCTGGTTTTTGGTTTAGTTTTCATTTTGTACGTGTTTCCTTATACATCTCTCCCACCATCCTGTCCCTCATTTCTCCCTCTAGCCTCTACGAACAAAATAATGAAAACTAAACTAAAAAACGGTTATCAAACAGGTCCTTAGGAATATCATTCTTCCAAGTTTCCTAGCAATCAAAATTCTTGTTTCATGAATAAATTCAACAACTTGAAATCAAAAGAATACCTTTCGTGGCAAAACTTATTATGATATATAAGCAAACATGTTACTACAAAAATACTCCTCATTCGGATAATTGCCCCTGCTGGGAATCATTCATGCCAAACGGGACTTCTTCACATAATATAATGTCCTTCTTTTGACGTAGGTTAAAGGGCTGATCCTGTGACTGGGCCTAGGTAGTTCTCCAGAAGGGTATCGTCAAGACCTCTCGAGACGAGAATAGACGAAGGGAAAGGAAGGAAAGATTGTTGATAAAAAATTACACAAACATTAGGCCGCAAATTAACTTTTTGTAATGTTCTTACTCATATAATTTTATAAAACAAAAGCTTGAGGGGGCTAATGTTCCACGAGTAGATATACGAGGTCAAAGTAAATGATAATCACCTGGATCTTTTTCTGATGGCTTTAAGATAAAGGTATTCCCACAGGTAACTGCAACTGGGAACATCTGCAGTAGCATAAAAGGACTAGAGCATAAAAAAGATTTGCTAAAATGACCTAGTGTTTGTTTACTTGTGAGAAGACACTCTCAAGAACAAGATAAAAGGATGCATATCAGATGCGTTTTGGCAGTAATGGCAAGCCTAAGCACTTAGATGACTGAATGCATACAATGCCCAATAAAGTTTTGAACAAGAAACCTAAAACATAGAAGGGAAAAGGAATAACATCTTTGATACACCAACCCTGAAGGTAAATCATTCATATGAAAAAGAATAGAAAAAAGTAGTGGGCATTTCAATCATATAACAGGGAAAGCATAGAAGGCTCACTCACCCATAAGGGAATCATTGCGGGAAAGTTGAAGGGACAAATACCGGCACAGACACCAAGTGGCTCTCTAACACTGTATGTGTCAATTCCATTTGATACATTAGAAACATACTCCCCCATTTGGAGAGTTGCTGTACCACAAGCATGCTCCACCACCTCTGAATAAGAAAAAATAAATTCTCAGAGCTTCATTGTCACCCACTGAAATCCAATAATCGCAAAAACAGTTCGACGACAAAATACAGACACTAACCTAGCCCACGGAACACATCTCCATGTGCATCCTTCAATGTCTTCCCCTGTTCGGTAGTAATATTCAAAGCAAGCTTATCCTGAAACATGAATAAAGAAATTTCCATAGCTCAATCAACTGTACTTTTACTAAGTAAAGAGGAGGAGGACTCCAAACCTAGCACACTTACAATGTCTCTCCGTATAAGCTCTTGGAGCTTGAACATGACACGTTGACGGGCCGTAACAGGTGTATTACGCCATGATTGGAAAGCCTTCTTTGCCGCAGACACTGCAGCTTTAAACTCTTCAGTTGTGGTTAAAGGAACTTGTGAAACAATTTCTTGAGTTGCCTACGAAATAATTTTGAATACAAGACAAACACAATGAGTTCTATAAAGGACCAAGTGAAAAAAAAAAAAAAAAACCAAGAAATTGCTGGATACATGTCATGCACTTACAGGGTTTATAACGTCGATGGACGCCGATGATTGTGATTTCGCAAAAGCACCACCAATTAGATTGGGAACGCTCTGATACAACAAAACGGATTAAAATGAGACTAATATATTGTCTCGGATCAATTGTAAAATCTGAAATCTACTCCAATAAAATGGGTAAATATTTGAATCAGCAAGGTTAAACAGATTATAGGAACCAAGTGTACTGAGTAACCACAAATAAATACATAGACGTGGAACATCATTTTTTACCGAGAAAGAAAGCGCTAAATTTTCCGAGGAAACAAACAGGAGATAAGGCAGGGTAGGTAAGATTGATTACCGGAGGATTAGGCTGCTGGGAAAACGGATCGGCGGCTGTGGAGAAGTGAGAGCTTCGGAAAGCAAAGATGGAAGCCCTCCGAAGACCCTCCAAATTTCTCACTGCAAACAACAATTAAATTCAGAAAATGTTTCGGATCGATGGATCAAAATCAAAATCTTATTGGATTGAAT
Source organism: Pyrus communis (assembly GCF_963583255.1). Taxonomy (NCBI): domain Eukaryota; kingdom Viridiplantae; phylum Streptophyta; class Magnoliopsida; order Rosales; family Rosaceae; genus Pyrus; species Pyrus communis. The sequence continues at coordinate 23,249,888 of NC_084809.1, read as the reverse complement.
TCGTTTGTGTACCTTTGGGAATTGAAAGCTGCAACATGTTTTATTTGTGTGTTTGGATGAATTGTGAAGGAAATGAAGCTGACTTGAGAAGTGCCAGTGCCTGCCCCACTCGGGAGTATAATGAGACTAAAGATGCGTATCGATCTCTTCATATGCTTATCCGAAAGTCCATTTTCGAGTGGAACCCACTGACCCACTGCACCCACCCGTTGGATCCATTTGTCTTTTGGACATATTTAGCAAATTTGACTATAATACGCATATTTACACATACCTATGAATGTGTCCAAATGTGTTATTGCTTATTGTGTATTATTAACTATACATGTGACCACGACATCTGCAAAAAAATGTTTTTCAAAATTGAAATTACCAAAATCTTACTTGCGGACCACTATGACTCAAGATAGGCTAAATGGATTAACAATCTTATGCATTGAAAATAATAAGGTTGAAGACTTGAATTATGATCATATAATTGATGATTTGCTTCAAAAATTGCAAGAAGACGATTTCTTAAAGGTTGAAATTTCAAGGAGGAGTTTTGCTTGAAGTGGCTGTATATGATTTGCTTTTGATCATCCAGGTTTAGGTACTATGCCCCCCAACTTTCACTAGGTACTATCCCTCTTTAAATATTTCTTTTTAATATATGTTCGTGAATTAAAAAAAAAAAAAAAAAAAAAAAAAAAAAACACATTTTAAGCTTTCTGTCCGAGCACAAAAAACTTAGGACTGGCTCTGATCAAATCCAAAATCTCACTTTTGTACACACATCCACTTCATCAATTGGATTTTTCAATCAAGAAAATGTGCACTGCACCATGAAATTAAGTTAACTTTGAGCCGTAAAGAAAAATAGAAATAGACACACTAACAAGAATTTTATTTTGTTTATAAAAGAAAATAAATACTCGAGATTGCCAACTCAATTAATCCTTGTTAACTGAAAAATCATAACTTTATTCATGAATGGTCACAACCTATCAAACACTATTTTCATTCAACTAAAATAATTTAATTCATTGTGAATTGAACTTCCCAACATCCTCTACAAACAAGATCCTCTTTAGTATTTACATAGAATTTAAGATAAAAAAATATATTACTCTGAAATTAATTTGAAATCTTTTCCATTTTAGATTCTACAATAAACATGGAAATTAAGGATTTTTAGTTCCAAACTATAAAATTGTTGTAAATATCGATTTTAATTTCCTGAACAGCAAATCTAGAGTTGGAAATTACTTACATCACTCAGATACTTTGAGATCCTCTTCACCGCTAAAACTGTATTATAAATAGATCCCACATTAAGCTAGGGCTCACTCCATACAACAGTGCAAATTAGAACAAACCTTGAATTCAGCATCAAATCTTCCCAGGCGTCACAGAATTATCAAAAAAATATGGAGAAGCCTACATCTCAAGCAGCTATGATGGTCGTCCTCCTGGTCATTTCATCTTGCGGGTTTTCTCACTCTAGTTAGCTAATTTATCTTGATGCATACATTTATTCGAAGTGGCGATTACAAGGTTAATTTTGTATATCTAAATAGTATTATTGCTTTGTATAATTACACGTTAACGGTAGATCTCTAAATGGAGCATTTTATGAGTGTGTTTCTGTTTATTTTTCAGGTGTACCATTATTCTCGGCAGCCAGGATGAGCGAGCAACGCTGTTCTTCCAATGCCGACTGCAAAGCGTTTCCATGTCATTCAGGCTTCGTAAAGCTTTGTTTTGACAACCATTGCTCGTGCCAACTATCCTCAAAAACCGTTCATGACTCTGGCCTCCTGCAATCAAATCAAAATGGTCTCCAGTGTTCCAATCAGAATGATTGTGACAAACTTAATTTTTCATGCACATCGGGACAGTTTATCTGTCTCCACGGACAATGCCAATGTAATGATTTTCTCCAATAGGTTAATTAATTAGCTAAAGGTGAAAGTTATTAATGAAGTATTAACGAAATATCATAAATTAAGTTTGGACTCTCTTCTATTAGAGTCTTAATTTCATCTTTCTCTCTCGTTAGCACGTTTTGTTCTGCACAAATACTTTTATTTTTCTATTTACTTCACAGGTTGTCAAAAGCTTGAAAGTATGCAGGGGTAGTTATCGTTTAATTCCACCTTCATTATTTTCTATTTTCTTTGCCCTAAATAATTACACATAAACATTTTGCTTATAGTTCACCCCGTATTTATACTTTTTGTTTGATTTCGACCATTCGCTGGTTTCAGGTATTGCTGTCCAATTTTCCAGTCAATTAATTGAAAAAGTTACTCCTCGCAATACTCGTGTTTCTTATTCGAGCGTTCATTAACAATTGAGCGCTAAATTTCAAATTAAAATACATGGACATTTTTTAGGGGTGAATGAAGAAAAAAAAAATGTTAAAATAAGGGTTCTTATAATAATTTTCCAAAACAACAAAAAAATAAAAAATAAATTTTTGTTTTCTGAATTTGTAGCACTTTTGATTCTTTGCCCAAAATGAAATTCTAGTCGGTATTGTCAAGTTTGAGATGCAATTTGGTGATTATACATATTAATTGTTACGAAACGTGCCAAAACGTATTCTATTTTAATCGCCGAATGTGTGAAATGTTCAAAATACTCCTGAAGGGGAAAATGTTGACTTCGATTGACCTTTGAGGTCGTGACACCAGTGATCTATTCTCTTAGCAATATCCTCATAGCACTCAACGATACAAATGAGTGGGCAGAAGGGAAAACAAAATTTAGAGTTCAAAGGAAGATTTGGATCTTTAAAGTTCAAGATCATTATCATAATGTACTATCTTCTAGATATTTCCTTTATTTTAAATTTTTATTCATGTTTGGTCACTTAATATTACGGTCTAGTGGTATTCCTCTTCACTCGTAAGTGAGAGCACTTATGTTTAATTCTCATTAAATGTAAATTTGAACTATATTATTACTAGTCTATTGTGAGACAAAGCCCTACTCCCTCCCCCTTAATGGGATAATATCGTTTGTTTAAAACAAAAGAATAAAAAGGACTCGTTTAGTTTTGGGTCCATTGGGACCCATCAACTCTCTCTTTATCGACACTCTTTTTCCCTCTTCCTCCTCTCTTCCCAAGTCACACTCTCTTTTTCTCCCTCGTCTTTCTCTCCCCCCATTTCTTCTTCTTTTAGACCACACGAACACTTCGTCGCCGTTTTGCAACAAACTAAGCTACCCAACTATAACCGTTGTAATCTCTTCTTCCCCATGAGTTTGTTCCCAACTTCCATTGCCTGAAAACTCAACCTGAGATGTCAATTCAAGGAGCTCCGACACGAAGGAACTTTCTTGGCGAGTTTCTCGTTGTTTCCAACGAAGGCAAGTCTCGTGTGACTATTGTGGATGCAAATTTCTTTCTCCTTACTCTTGGACAAAATTACACTTACAAAACAAATAACACCTTAGGTCAAGGCCATGAGCCTCACGCGCCCACGATGAATGAGGGGGCGCTTTGGCCGAAGAACCTTTGATGCCAAAGTTAGAATTTTGAGGGAAAAGTATTTGGAGAATTTAAAGAATTTAGCAAGAGAATTGGAATTGAGTTTTGGAGATAATGAGGTAGTATTTATAGAGGTGTGACTGGCCCCTTTAGGAGGAGGAGGAGGACTGGCCACTTGGCTGGTATTTTGGGTGAGGTTCATGATTTGTAGCTAATTAGGAATAATTGAATAATAAATCAATTAATTAGCTAATTAATAGAATAATTTCCTAATTGATTAGCTAATTAATACAATAAAAGAGGAAAGATTTGGGAGTTACCTTGTGGAGAGGATTTGATGAGGATGGATGAAATAGGTTTTGAATTGTTACCTATTTTGGGCACTTTTGACTTGGTTGAGTGATGATTGCCCAATGCTCGCATGTAAGAATCCCGGTGTGCCTCGAGGGTAATTTTGTCTTTTTCACCCAAAAATCCACGTGTCGCCTTGTGATTATTTTTGGCTCCACAAATGCCCCCACACTTGTTAGGCTGCTCACAGAAAAGGGCAACAAGTGTAGAGATTTTCTTGCTTTAGGAAACTTAGGACTGCTTCCTATTTTGATGTAGATTCCCTCTTTAATAAGAAATTAGATCCTTCTAGGAAAGGGAAATAAATTTCTCTCAAAGCCTATTTAAGTCCACCTTAAGTGGATTATTAAATCAATTTTGGAGAGCAATTTATTCTACCCTACAAGAGAGAGAAAGCTTAGAGGATATTTGTTCCCCCTCCTCTAGCAAACTTCTACATCTTGCCCATGCAAAGGATTGTTTTTCGTTACTTGCTTTGTCTTCTCTGCGCCGCACTGTGGTAAGAAAAATGTAATTTTTCTCGTCTTCTTCTTGGATAGTGCTGTCGCGGGGTAGCTCTTAAGGTGGTGTTGCACGTCGGCTGGTAGGGGCCAGAAGTTGGATTGGTATGGACCGAAGAAGTGTTGTGGCATGAACCATTGCTTAGGCTACACGGCTTGGCTAGAGCCAAGGACAACTTATGTTGCTGGGGCTGCGAATTGAGGCACTGGGGCGCAGTGCTAAGCGAGTCATATGGCTCATGTCTTTTTGGGCCCCTGGACCTGACATGGGCTAGGCCAGCGATTGAGATAAATGAAAAGGTCGCGGGCCTCATGGGCTGCTAGAATGTTGGGAATGCAGGCATCATGCCTGCTGGTCCGAGAGAAAAAAAATGAAGGAAAAGCCAGTATGGGTAGAGCTCCCCTGCTGAGTACTGTGAATGGCGTTGGCTGCTTAGTTTTCTTCACCGGGAGAAATATGGGTTTCTCTTGAGAAAGGAGGTAAAGAGGATTAAGGTAGGTGCATTGGCTTGTCTGATCGCTGTTGTGGAGTCTACTATAAATGAAGGTAGAAAGAAGAAATCTTCCCCGCCTGCTCAAGAGATGCCAAAACTGAAGACTTCATCCGCTTCTCGTGAGGGTCTGCTTGTTGCAGAGAGACCTATGATTGACCTGACTTCTTCTAATAGGAAGAAAAATGAGGCTACTAAATTTGAGCATGTGGCACTTGCCATGTCGAGAATGACTAGTGCGATTGTTGATATAATTGCTTAGCGTAGAGGTCCTGTCATGCCCTTAGTATCGAAGTTTACACCAAGATGTCTGTTGGGAGCTAAGTCTGGTTCACATTTGGAGATGCTTGCTATTATGAAGAGCGATAAAGTGGACTCTGCCACTAAAATGGCGCTAAGGTCCACTCATTCTGTTGCTGAGATTGATTTGTATGCTGGAAATATGAGACTGCTCACGTGGGTAGCTGTGAGAAATCCATTAAGCCTGCTTCTGGGGAGGCTGCTAAGATCTGTGCGTGTTTGAAACTAGATCTTCTTGAAAGGCTTGCTTTCCTTTACTTTTAAGGCTTTTATTGGTGAAATAGTCGGAGAGATTAGTGCTCAGGCTAGAGCAGCCAAAGGTGAAGCGCTGGATAGTGCTGCTGCTGAGAATGTCGTGGTTGCTAAAGGTGTGGCGATCGAGTAGTCATAGAGTGTCCAAGTTGCCGAAAAATAGTATTCTAGGTAGTCTTTAGGATTTTCTTTGTGTTATTTGTTGCTTTTGCTTTGCTTGAACTCCTTCAGTCTTTGCTAGTTGTTTATCAATTATGCTAGAAAATTTAATAAACTTGTTTCCTTCACTTTTCTCCATCTTCGCTTCTTTTATTCATACCCTAACCTTTAGAATTTATAGACTAGTGGCAGGCGTGCTACTTTTCTATAAGCAGATAGACCTGCGTAGCCTATGTAGCTGTAGGTGTTGGCGTAGAAATTTGCAAAGTTGTTAGCCATAGGGTTGGCAACCAAATGCCTTACTTACAGAAGCAGACAAGTCCATGTAACCACTAGGCTGTTAACCTTGGCTTTCTCCAATTCCGTAGGTTGCATAGCAAGTATCACAACACTTTAGGACTTGGTGTAAGTTGTTACGCACTTGACAGAGGTGAAGCTTATCGACTACGTAGCATGTTGGCAATGGATAAAGCTTCGTATATGCACACTAACTTGTTTAACCTTTCATAGGAATGTGCGGTTGTATAAGTCTAGCGTGACTTTACTACTCGAAGGGTAAGTAATAGACAGTCTTCTTAAAGTTGTAGGCTACCTTAGTGTACTGGGTAGCAGCTTTGGGGTTCCAAGGTAGCCATCTGTAGGGCGTAATGCGTAATGTGCCCCCTCTATTTATGGGGCCCTGTTCCCCGTGGATTAAGCCAATAGACCCAAAATCCTTCAGCTAGCTAAGCCTTGAAAAAGGCCATTGTGGCTTCTTCTAGGAATCCCGGCGCAAGCCATTGTGCACCTAGTTATACCAGGGTAACCTAGCTCATCCACGTCTGGATATTCGGAGTGTAAGTTTATCATCCCACCTTGAAGAGCAGACACATGTGGGTGTCGGGGAATTGGTTTACCCTCTCGCACTGGAGAGCAATTAGTTTATCCTCTCGTATTGGAGAGCAGACCCATGTGAGTGTCGAGGAATTGGTTTACCCTCTCGCACTAGAGAGCATGGTTAGTCCTTTGGGGGGGCGCAATTCCTGCATTAAGTCCCTAAGAAGGGTGTGGTATTATTTTGAAGTATATGAGTGATTAGTTATCGTAAGCATGCAGCCAAGCCAAGTTACAGATTACTTCTGAATTCTTCACTGAAAAATGAGTGAAACGAACGAGAACTTAGCTGTAAGGTAGAAATTGCATAATCAACTAGATAATCATCGGCTTGCGAGGAGGTACCTGTCGAGCTACTTGAGTCTTCGGGCTTTGATGTAGCAGGAGGTCACACATGGTACTTCCTCATATTGTAAGCATTCCATTGCTCTTAGATCTTTTTGTCGTTTCATGTTGGCAAAGGTGTAATTACTCTTACCGCCTACTCTGCTGATCTTGGACGGACTTTTCCAGATGTGATCCATATTTTTGAAGCATTCTCTACTGGTAGTGATGAATGCTTTTCTTAGGGCTAGATCTTCAGGCTGGAACTGTCGGATTTTAGCCTTTTTGTTGTAGTTGCAGAGGAGCTGCTGCTGTAGGCTGCGATACGGGTGATGGTCTGCTCGCGCTTCTCCTCTGCCAGAGCTAAGCTTGTGGCTATTTCCTTACTATTCTACTCAATGCTTAGTAATCGAGCGGTGATACTTGGCTTGATGACATTGGGATGAATGATTGCTTCTGAGCCAAATGCCAAAGAAAAAAGAGTCTCATCGATTGCTCATCTTTTGGTGGTGCGATATACCCATAGACATCCGAGGAGTTCGTCTGGCCATTTTCCCTTCTTGTTGGTGAGGGATTTCTTGAGGCAGGCGAGAATCATCTTGTTGGATGCTTCGACCTGCTCATTGCCTTGGGGATATCTTGGCGTGAACATGTGTTGCTTAATGCCATATTTTTGGAAGAACTTCGCTAAATCTTTGCCCATGAATTGCAGGCCGTTGTCGATTACGATGGATTGAGGGATGCCAAATCAGCAAATGATGTTCCTCCATATGAAGTGCTCTATATCTGTTTGAGTTGTGGTCATCATGGGCTCTACTTCTACCCATTTGGTGAAGTAATTGGTTGCCACAATCATCATGCATTTGCCCCCAGTAGCTGGCGAAATTGGCTCTACCAAGTCGATTGCCCACTGCATGAATGGCCAATGACTCGTCTGTGGGTGTAGCTCGCTGGCAGACAGTGCTAGTACTAGTTTGTAGCGTTGGCAGCGGTCATAGTCTTTCACTAACTCCTTAGCGTCTTGGTGCATGGTAGGCCAGTAGTAGCCTACGTTTAGAACATTCTATGCTAAGGATTGGCCTCCAGAGTGATTTCCACAAATGTCTTCGTGGATTGAGCTTAGAACCTTTAGGTCTTCAAAAGGCACTAAGCAACAGAGATATGGTCTAATGTAGGATCTTTGGGCGAGAATGTCGTTCCACATGTAGTAGTGTGCTGGCTTTATTTAGAGCTTTCTAGACTCCAACCTTTCTGTGGGGAATGTGCCATTGACCAGGTAATCTATAATAGAACTTTGCTAGTTTGGAGTTGTACTAACCTATGACACTTCGGCTGCTGGCTCTGCCTCTTTGCTTGGCTTGTCTAGATACTCTACCAAAATAGAGCGTTTAAGTTAGTGGTTGAGAGCGGAGCCTAGGCTAACTAGTGCGTCCGCGTGAGCATTGTTTGTCCGTGGAACTTGAGTGAGGGTGTAAGTCTGAAACACCTCAACTAGTCTGGCTAGTGATTAGCGGTGAATCAAAATGAATTGCAAGCTTTTTCACCGACAAGTTTTTTGCCATTCGAAGGCTTGCTAGTAGGTTCTCGTACTCTGCTTCGTTGTTGGATGCCTTGAAGCCTATAATGATCGCCTGCTCGGGCACTGAACTGTTTGGGGTGACAAGGATTATGCCTGTTCTCAAACCTTTGTAGTTTCGGGTGGAGCAAGCGCAGCTAAGGTGTGCTCGGTTACCTCCGGGGTGTCGTTAGAGCTGGGGCCATGCTACACGCATCAAGAGATGCTCAACTGCCTGTATTGGGACACTAGTTGAATTATGGATCAAGGGTTGGTTGGGGCCGTGTGACACGTAGCAGGATGTGGTGTTCAACTGCCAATACATGTTGCTCCTATGTAGAATCTTTTAGGGCGACGAAGACAAAACTTCCATCATTCATCACAATCTTCTAGTTATTAATAGGCTAAACCGATCCTTTCACCATTAAAGGTTTGAAATGAGTGGTCATCTTTGTTGCATATAACTCAATTCCTTCTCCCAAATTGCCATCATCATCTCCTAGTTCTAAGCCTTCAAACTCTAACTAGTGTATTGAGGCTTTGCTCTTGTAAAATGGGGGCACTTTGGATGAGTGCTTCACTTGCTGTTCCTCGGTCAACAACCTTTGATATTTAATAGCTACAATCACTAACTCCTGAAGCTCATTAAATTGTATATCATAAAACTTCTTGCTTAATGGTAGCCTTAAAGCCTTTTGAGCAATAACTATGAGTTGAGCATGGTTGATTGGGAATTGGCATCTCATCCTAGTCTTCTTAAACCTCATCATGAAGTCCTCTGTAGACTCATGTCCATACTATTTTACCTTCACTAAATCATTGATGGTCATCTCGGGCTCCACCCTATAGAACTGCTCATGAAAGACCATCTCCATTTGCCTCCAGTTGGCAATGAAATTAGGGGGTAATAGAGATTACTAACGAATTCCCAAACAGTCTCAACTCGTAGTTAGGATTATCTTCAAATGCCACACAATAGTTGGAAAAATTGAAAATGTGGTCTTTGGAAGACACATTACAGTCTTCCTACTGAAGGTTGGGAACACGAGATCTTGAAGTTGGGAGAAAAAGGGTTATGCTCATCGATGTACTCAGGATAAGGCTTTTTGGTATGTTTTTTTGAACAGCGGGCGAGCCTATGGCTAAGCATTCTGGACCACCATCTTTCTTAGCTCTGCCAACTCATTTCTAAGTTGCTGGTTAGCTAGATTGTTGTGTGGGGTGTAAGGGTCCCATTTTGGGCTACACTCATTACCTGAGAAAACCTCATTCTGTGGTTCTAACTACCTTGACCTAGTCACTCATCCCTTATTAGCCAATGGTGGTGGCCTATAAGGGAGAAGTTTACCCGCTGCTATAGGTGAACCTTTTCCACTTGTCTCTCTTACTTGCTGAATCATCCTAAACTTCATTTTTTTCCAGCCTGATCTGCCTCCTACCATCTAGTGAGAATAGTATAGGGTCGGGCAAACTTGTTTCCTGGATCTCTTCTTCCTCTAGTCGATTGGTTCCAATATCCTCATTTTTCTTCCCCTTGTTCTTCTTTTCCTCGAGTAAGGGGAACAAAGGAATCACTGGTTCCTTCTCAGGGCTTGCCTCATTGGTCACCTTTATGGCATAACCATCATTCGATGTAGAGTACTCTAACTCCAGCTTTCTCTGCAGATTTTTTTTGTTAAGGAACAAAGTCTGTTGACTTATCCTCGGGTTTCAAAAAAAAAAAATTTGTCCATACTTCTTAGCACCTGCACCATTGTGGCCTGTAAGTCTTCATTAGTAACCTTCCCAACTGATTTCTCAAAAGAACTCGGACTTTCTAGGATCGCAGGGTTGCGTAGTGAAGGGAAACCTTCTGGGTGCTCTGCCATGCTTGCTTTCGTTGGATAAAGGGTTTGCCCAAGCTTTGTTTTCCACATGAAAGTTCATTCCTTCATTCTTCTTGGCATCCAAGATTATCAATATCCCACCGAGCACGCCAAAACTATATTCGGGGCTGGATTTCTGGGGTTGGGTCCCTCATACAACTCCTTGAGGAGATGGCACATTCTTGCTACTTAGTCTACTGCAAGATAAGTTTGTAGTTAGTTTGAAATATGCCTTTGTGGGGCCTTTGGTGTAGGCCTTGAGGCTCACAATCAAAACTAACAAAGATCTGAGCATGCCATTGTTATCTTTACATAACAGATTGTTGAATGGGTGTGAATTAAGTTGGTTGTTTGTGTCCCAAGTTACTTAAACTTCTTGTTATCAAAGGATTGTCATAGATGAGTTAAGTTTGCATTAAGTTCTTTTCTTGCCTGGTAAACAAGGACTTTTAGTTCATAGTCTTGTATGTCCAAAATGAAGGGAGTTCAAGGCTCTTCCAACCATTTCCACGATCACAGTTTGCTTTTACTGAAAACATGCTTACTAACTTAACCAGATTCAAATACAAATGAAACTCTTAAGTAGAAAATAGTTGAAAATAACTTGAATACATGAAGGAAAGTACATTAAACGATAGATATACTTAATGTAAGTACAAAGAAGAGAGACTCGGGTAAGATTTAACCTTGTCGGGCAAGGTGGAACTTCTTGCAGCCACTTCTCTTTGTGTTTACAAGGGTTTAAATGCAGTGATGGATGAAAGTAAAAAGGTTTTACTAGAGGGAATCGATACTATGACACTAAGAGAAGGTAGCGGAGCTTTAATCTTGACAAAAGATGGCTTTTTATGAGGGGATTATAGCTAAAACAGACTGGATCTAGACAAAATTCATCTTTCTAGATACAAATTGGCT